>NC_044246.1:72926485-73226485 GCF_003957555.1 Calypte anna
CAGCATTTTTTTCTATTGATACCTTGATACCTTTCAATTTCTTTACCATTCTCCAGAAGCAAAAGCAATTGGAAGACTGTTCCTATACAAAAGGAATACTGTTACACTTTAAGTTCCAAAGACACCAGTAAATTTAATATTTTCCTTTTCTTTTGCAGTACTGCATGTAAAATCTTTCATTTTGTAGTTTATCAAACCATTAATCAGTTGAAGAGTTTGTTTCCTTTGTCTTCATAAATATAATACTATGATTTTTCTTTGATAAACTCCTTTAATAATACAAATTCCAAGTCATTTTACCACAAAGTTTTGTATATATGAAGCAAAGTAGTTTGTATCTATTTTCTTAGAGGTAGACTGGTAACATCAATACAGTCAGCAGCTGCTTGAAAGCAGTTTGCTTTTGACTGAATTATGCTGCCATGTGAATTCAGTTAGTTTGACTCTGGATCTTCTAAAGGCCAAAAATGTCCTCCTAATGAGTGGTCTGAGGTCCTGCTATAACCATGTAGTTTGGTACCTGCTCTAACATAAATGTTGTCAGCTGCTTTTTGCAGAATAAGACTTCTCAAAAAGTTGTTTAAGGAACTCCATGCATATATTAGATAATAGATTTAATAGAATCAGAATTTTCTACATTTTTTTTTTCTTTTAAATCGGGTAAACATGCTGTTTCAGTCACTAATGAATGACACTTCAATTTAAAACATATAATGGGATGAAGTCTCCTAAGCTATGATTGTAAGAACAGTACTGTGACTGACAAACTGGACCTATTGTTTGAGAACTATAGTTTCCACATTAACAGATCTTTTCAGGGTTTCATAGTCCTAAACTTTTCCCAAAATGCTGCTGGAGTTTGATAGTTTCTTATTTCTTAAATTATTATTATAGCCTGTAGGATGTTGTTGATTTGGACTGTTACAGTAACAGATGGGTTTTAATTTCCATTTTTAATCAGATTTTTATGTACTGTAAATATGAATTTATACATTTAAGATGCTCATTATTACTAAAATTGTGCTTCCTTTTTTTACATAGTAACAAAAATTAATTTCAAATTATCAAAAATATGGAGTCACCAAAACCTTGAATTTTTTTTGAACATGAAAATAGATGCAGAAGTAAACACCTAGCTGAATAAATAATTTGAATGCACAAAGATACTGTAGCTATGGCATTCACTGTAAAGTGTTATAGATTTGAGGTTAGATATATTTTGAATTTTTTTAAAAATTTTGTATGAGCTTTCGAAAAACTGAGACAGGATCCTTTAGATAAAATGAAAGAAACTTCAGGAATCATTGCTTCCTTTATCACTGTAACACCATATGTTCCATGCATGATCCACAAATAGAATAATGAAAAGCAGAAACTCTACATGTCAGTACAGCCCCTACAGGCTGCAGCTTCAGCTAGGAAAGAATGGCTGATGGGTGAGGAGGGAAAAATATAGCTTTGAACAATTGTTTTGCATTTCTGCAGTCTCTTAAGCTTCTGAAGATTAGCATATTTCTCATTATAACATGTAATTTAATATGGTCAAAGCCGTAATTATATAATTTGTGGGGACTTTTTGTAGTTCTGCACTTGGTGTTCTAATTGTAGCATTTGAGATTTTCTCCTCATAGGAAGGCATGTCCAGTGATTTGGAGCATTTGCCACGTTTCAAGTTCGAAGCTAAATGGACTTAGGCTTTCAAGTTTGCAAACCAGTGCCACGTTGCTGTATGAACACTTTCCTGTTCTGTGCACTCCTTGTTGGCACGTCCCTGACACAGTGCTGACATATACTGGCTAGAACTTTCTTTCTTCAGAAGCACATGGTTAGAGGTTCTTGTGGGCAAGTGGTCTTTGTGAGTGCAGAGACCTTCTTTGGGTCAGTAAGAGAATTAATCTGTACGAATACTTGCTGGTCACACACACCATCTGTCCTCAGATTGAAAATTTTGTGCCTAACTGATATAATTTACTGGGACAGAGACAGGTAGAAGGTCAGACAGAAATCAGATAATCTACGGCCTAGGAATATTGCCATTTTTGTACACTATTTTCCCTGAGAGAAAGAAATTGCCAAGAATACATCTTGTGAAGCAGTGTTAAACTTTCATGTAGAAACTGGACTTAAAAGGGCTTCAGGAGGTTATCTGTTCTAGGGAAGATCAATCATATCATACAGTTGTCTATATAACTGTTGTGAAATCTTTCTATTGACTTTACAAACTCTCTGGGCAATATGTACTAGTATTTTACCATCATAATTCTTACAAATTTTTTATGGCATCTAAAGTGAATCTCACATAATCACATATTCCATCAGTCTTTGGCTCTCTAAATTAAACCACTCTTTCATTCTTTCCTAACAGAAAAAGTTGTCAAGATTATTCTTGTTGATACATGCTGATGTCTTTCCAGCTGTTTAACATTTTTCCATCAAATTCTATGCAAATTTGCCCAGCTTTCTATCACAGGACTTACATATGTTGAAGATTATTGTCAGGTGTTATAGATGATGTTGTTACCATAATATTTTGTTTGCTAATGATCAAGTTGCCATTTGCTGTAACCCAATTAACCCCATTCACGTTACAGCTTAGACAGTTGTTCCCTGTCTTAATGTGTCTGATGCTGGGTTCAGCTCATCTAGAATTAGCCTTCTAAATTCTTAGCTTTTGTCAACTTAGCTATTTTCAACTGCAAAACCATTTTTACTGTTTTCCTGCAGTGCTGTTTCAAGAAAATCGTAATACCCAAAACGCACCAGCACAGACTGAGAAGGCAAATATCTCTTCATCTGCACTTTTTAAATTTTTGATTTAAAATTACCTTTTGCCTTGTGTTTACTTCCTAATACTGCCATTTCTGAGAACCCTGTGAACACTTTATTAACGCACTATAATGCACAAGATTTAAAAGCTGTAATTGTGAAAAAATGAAGAAATTACAACTAAATATGCATGCTATATGTACATATCATATCTTGAGTATTATGCATTTGATTCCTCTTGCAATCATTGTTTTCAGATAGATTTAGGAACACAAAATCCATACGCAAGTTACTTATTCTCAGCCCAATGAATAAGATAAATACTTTTACATCTTTACTGTTTTAATGACTAACATTAATGTCACTAAATCAGAGAAATCACAGAAAATTAAGGGTTGGAAGGGACCTCAAAACATCCCCTAATCCAACCCCACTGCCAGAGCAGGGTCATTGATGCTGTCCTCATGTAAGGAATGTTTGTTGCTCGTTGAATTTATTAACAAGGGTGAAGTGTTTTGGCTGCATTTTTTTTTCTTGGCTGACTATAGCATAAACTCTAAGCATTAATGGCTCTTCTAGTCACATATTCACATACCTCTCTCTGCCTCTACTTTGTCTGTACATCAGTGCTGAAATATACAGCGTATATAGTACACAGTGTGAAACACACAAGTATAACTATGAAATCCAAACAGAATTGTATGCTTTGGCTTCAATAGGAGTTACATTTAGGTATGAAGGTTGAATTCCAAAGAGAATTGTTACAGGCTGTTGTTTCAAACATTCATAATTACTACATAAAGAGTTTATCTTTCATCTTTTTATACAGTCTCAGTATTATTACTGTGAAGGAGAAATGAACTCCACTTGACATCTGGGGACATTCTACATATGCTGAAGTAGTAGGACCATTTACTGTTGACAAGATCATGACGAGTCTATAAGTTTTTCTGGAGATCTGTGTAACTTTTAAAACTTTTGTTTGAAAAATTAAACCATAAAAGTGCAAGTGATTCACAAAAAAAATCTTTGAAAAACTACTGTGGTCCAGAAACAACATGCATATCACAGAATCACAGAATGTTAGGGGTTTGGAAGGGACCTTGAAAGATCATTAAGTCCAGTCCCTGTCTACCTTGATATGAAGTTTCATTTCTTTTCCTGACAAAGGCAATGGTAAAACTCATTATAATTTATTAAATTAAAATCCTAGTAATTGTAATTTATGTATAAGTAAGAATTTTCTTAAATTAATACTAATAGTTGCATTCATGCAATACTCAGAGACCCCACTTAAGTTCTGATCTTGTTTCTGTTAACTATATGACAATGACTTTAAATAAATGGGTCCTGCCTCTCCAGAATCTTGGTAAAATGCTGTATTTTTGTAATTTCAAAGTCCATTGATAATTGTATTTGCACAATTAATGAGGTTACATTTAAGGATACTTATATTTTGACACTCGGTGTCAGAACCTGAATGATGGTACACTAAACAACATATAAAAATTAATATGTTTCTGAATTATTCATCTAATTGTGTAGAGGGCTGTTGGATGTCCTCCCCTTACATTCTAGTCAAAGCATATCCAAACTGACACATGCAGTTGCTGGCTGAAGTATACTTGGTAAGGAAATATTTGACATTTGCATCTGGGAAACATGCTATTTGAATGTGATTAGGGTCTGTTTGCTTCCTCATTTGCCAACATGAGCTGGATGATTATGATTTTGAAAACAATCTGAGAAGTTGCTTCCTTGCTTTGCATTGTTTAGTAAGAAGAATAGTTGGTGTTTACACCAGCTGTTCACTGCATGCTTTTAATTTAACTGTGTCAAAACCAGACAAAATTGGGGCATTACAAAATGGCCTTAATTCCCATGTTATCTTTAGGACCAGCTAGATTAATGGGTAATTTACAACTCCAGCTCTTTGACTGCATAAACATTGTGATAATTTTTAATGTGAAATATTTTTTAGATAAATTTTGTCTGGGATACTGTATCATAAGTCTTTTTCTCGTTTTACAAAGTTTCTAAGTCAATAACATTTTATATTCAGCTTTGACATTGTGAACCATGACACAACTTTTAAAAAATCTTATGTGTTTCTGGATCTGACTTAAGACTACCAGAAACCCCAACAAAACTACTAGAAGTATTGAAAAAAATCAAACAGAGATTATTCCTGAATTGGTACTTTCCTTAAGTGGTGCAGTGATCTCAGCTAACATCTCACTTTAGGAAAGCAGATTCCACATCTAGAATCCCATATACAGTTAATAGAGGAACAACCACTTTTAATATGTTGGACTTTCTGTCCTCTTCATAGACACCTCTACTGATTATGAAGGGAGGGATTCTGACTCCTCTCTGTGTTCAAGCAGTGGCCCGCATTACCTCCATAGATGAAACTCATTCTGCTCTGTGTAGCTCTCAGAAAAAAAAAAAAAACAGTCTTGATTTTGGGAACCTTTGCTGATTTTAATCTATTGCCAGTTAACACCAAGTTTCAGTTACTGGTTGGGTATTGAAAGAAAAGAAACAACACATAAAAATCATAAAGAAGAAAGGAAGCATCTCTGGAAACACCTTTCATTCCCTTACCCTTTCTCAGCCTAAGTCACAAGCTCCTTTTGCAGGGGCTTATGGCTGTCTGAGCAGAAGTGCCACAGTCTTGCCAGTCTGCATCAGTTTTGGGGTGTAGCAGACACTTTACAACAGGGTCATCTTTGGCTGAACCAGCAGTGCCTGGCATCAGGTCATAAACTCCTCCTGCACTGAAAGCTTGCCAGTTGTACCCAATGCAGTGCCTTCTTTCTTTTGATATTTAGAAAATACTGCAAAAGTTTCACATGGTGCTTTATCAGACTTATCACCCTAAATTCCTCTGATTTTGATGGCTACCTTCACATTAGGTAGGTTTTGTTTATACAAGGGAACAAGCAGCATAGAGACTTATTTAGGAGGAGAAGAGAGTGTTGGTGTTGGTGTTCTTCTTCCCATGCTAATTAAGGGGAGGCCTGGAGAATGGTTGGGAACACCCTCAAGTGTGTGTGTCTAGAGAAAAGGAAGCTAAAGAGAGAGCTGAAAGGAGTTTGCAGAGAGGTGGAAATCAAGTCTCTTTTCCCAACTAACAAGAGACTGGACCAGAGGAAATGGCCTCAAGTTGTGCCAGGGGAGGTTTAGGTTGGTTATCAGGAAATATTTCTTCACTAAAAGAGTTGTCAAGCATTGAAACAGGATGCCCAGGGAAATGGTGGAGTCACCATCCCTGAAGGTACTTAGAAGACATGTAGGTCTGGTGCTTACAGACATGGGTTAGTGGTGAGCTTGGGAATGAGAGGTTAATGGTTGGACCTGATGATCTTAAAGGTATTTTCCAACTAAAAGGGTTCTATGAGTCTAAGTGTCTGTACAGTGCATTGTATTCCAGGCTGTCACTGTGGCTCTGAACAGATTTAGAAGGCGGAAACAGACAAAAATTCTGACTCAGTGTGTTGTAGAGTTTACTCAAGCTAATCCTTAAGACTGACTTTCCATAGTGGTACATAGCATATCCTTGACAGAGAAGGAGTGGACCTCCACACGTCAACACGTCCATAAATTCTGGATTTACCAGCATTTAAAATCCATCTTCATTTCCACTGCATGAGGCAAAATGGCCATGCTGCCTTGAAGGAGGAACATTTAGTATGTTCTTGCCTCAGAAACCTGGGTCTTCTTTTTCAAGAAATGTTTGTTTCCTACCTTAAACATCATCAGTGTGTTCACTGCTTCTAAAATTTGACCCTATATTTATTACCACCTGTCCAGAAGAAACCTGAATACATGATTACCTAAATAGGTATGGAGGGCTGTGGGATGGAGGAACTTTATTGTGGTGTCTAAAAAATGTGCAGAGTAGTAAATTTAAATTATTTTCTATTCATGTTGGTTAAACTCCAATGAAATAAAAGCTTGCCCCTTATCTGTTACTGATGTTCTGTATTTATTTCATTTCCTATGCAGATGCTTTGCCTGAAGAAAGCTGACTGGTGAAAACATTACCACAGCACCTGGTCAAGAAATTAAACAAACATGCTATAATTGTGAGTTCAGCTTTTTTTTCTTTTGACTTCCATCAGCAACCTGCAGTCTTTTAAATAGAATTTAAATTTGTAAAGCAAGTTCTTTTAATGGATTGCTCCTCCTGACAAACACTTCACTGAAAGCATATCCAGTATTAAATTGTAATTACTTTAAACTGGATATGAAGTATGCTTTTATCATACATAAAAAACCTTTCAGAAGTTTTTACTGCCTGTGGTAGATCTCAAAGTGAGATGGGAATGTAAGGATTTAGGCACTCTTTTCTTAGAGCTGACTAGGAACCTGGACTTGAGAAGAACTTTCCCAGGACAACACACCAGGCATAGGGGTTATGTCTGTACCACCTCCCTTGACCTGCTGGCCACCCTTCTTTTGATGCCACCCTGGACACAGTTGGCATATTCTTTCTGCACATTCTTTCTTCTCTTTCTTTTCTCTCCCTTCCCAAAATTCCTTTTTTTTTTTTTTTTTTTTTTTTTTTCCCCTTCTTGGTATATCTACGTCTCATAACTTATCCCATATCTTTTTCTCTGATATGTCACTCCCTACAGTTTTGTTCTTTAGCAGAATGAAGTTCTGGTGACATTTTTCTGCTTTGTTGAAGTTGAAAAGCTGATTGAGTGACATCCAGAATTTGAGATAAAAGTACTAGAATATGTCAGTGTATTTCCAGAGGAGACACTAACAAAATTGAGCATGTAAGCATCCAGAAGTCAAGTACAGCTGATTTTTTTTCTAAGCAGAAGTGGCTTGAGTTTTTGAACAGCATTTGCTGATATGAAGAAGCAGTCATTACTCTGTTCAATGTACTTGTACATCCTTGATATAATGAGTGTTATTTTTTCAAACAATTAGAAAACTGGAGAGTATATGGAACTGAATTATTTGAGCTCATATATTTTGGAAATTAGATGTGATTATCATAAGAATGAAAATAGCTCTTAGGTACTTCACAGTAAAGAAAGATACTTTGCATAGAATCCAGCATAAGACTTGAGTTCTTAGCGACTGTGATGGTCTTTTATAATTGTCTAATAATTGACCCCTTGTTTGCATCTGAAAGATACTTTTCATCAAGACCATTTTCCTTTCATAAAACTAGAACTTTGTATAGTGTTACACTTCAAAATAAAATAAGTATGGGGAAGTTTAAGGATCAAAATGGTAAAATCCTGACAGTATTCTCACTAAATGGCAACTTCTCAAGGATAACAAGCTTCTTGTCATATTTCTTGATGAGAGAATATGAAAAATGTGCAGTTCAATAAATGAATGTCTCAAGTCCTTTCACTTTTTTAAATTTAAAAAGTACTGGTGGCAGAATTCATAAATCTGCAGGAATATTTGGGACAGCATCCATACACAGTGGTCCAAAAATCAGTCTTGAAGTAAATGGACATGTTTCTGTCAGCATAAAAGAAGCATATTTATTCTTACAAGTGCAGAATTTTATCTGTATCTCCATAGCACCAACAACTACCTTAAGGAATGACATATTAATTTTTCACCTGTCATGAATATTTGCTGATTTCCTGGAAGTCACAGTGACAAGATATGATTCCATAAATCATTATTTCCAAAGGGTCCATTTTCAGCTGCACCACTGATAAACAAAAGCAATTTATATGAGGAGAACTAAATCAGTGGAAGAGACTGAAATAGCCTGGTACAGTCAACATATTTACTTGAAGGAAATCTGGGATATGAGCATTCTTAAAATTTATTAACTCTAAAAAACACTCAAATATTGTCTCGGTTTGTGATCCTTTAAATACATTACCAGGATAACACTCAACAAGCACCCTCTTACAGTTAATCACTTAATTACATTCTTGAACTGAAATTCTTGATTTCAAAAGAGACACAAAGGAGTAGGAGGTCTCAGTTTTCTTTAAGAAATTATGTTAGAGAAGTAAAATTATGTGAAGATCTCCATAGCAGAGAAAATAAAAAAACTATTAAAGAAAGATATGAGATACATAGAGGGGACTGACAAGAAAATAACATTGAATCCAAACTGGTCATCAAATAAATTCTTACAGTCTTTTTGTTAATGAAGTGTAGAAATAATCTGAGACTGTGCAAAATAAGACTGAGGCAGAAATAGCAACGGGGAATGTCAAGAGTTTATCTTACATTGAGAAAGAGAGTGCAAAGAAAGAAGAAAAACAGAGGGACAAAGGGGAAAAATTTGACATAGTGATCAAAATTACTGTTTTTCTTTCTTCTCACATCTATTGTGTTTCAATTTGGAGAAGTCACTGACATGTCAAATTTTTTTTCCAGGAAGACCCAATTTTTATTGAAGGATAAGATTTTTCAGTTCCTGTGATTCACATGATGACTAATGATCAATTCAAAACCCCCATTCAGAAATAAGTGGAATGTTGTAAAGATGCAGTGAAATACCTCACTATGAGGTATGAGCATACTTAGGCATTCATTTGGCAAAATCAAAAGTCAAAAAAGTTTATGCAGGCAGGTCTTCAAATACTAGAAGTTTAATTGGAGTGCCCATAAAACATGACTTCAATTTTACTGGTGGTTGTTTATCAGAGAGAAGAAAGAAACTAAGCTCTAGGAAGAATGA
Organism: Calypte anna; assembly: GCF_003957555.1. Taxonomy (NCBI): domain Eukaryota; kingdom Metazoa; phylum Chordata; class Aves; order Apodiformes; family Trochilidae; genus Calypte; species Calypte anna. The sequence continues at coordinate 72,935,934 of NC_044246.1, forward strand.
CCATGGGCAAAGGAATGAGAATGATATGTTTGCCCTACAGAAGAACTTTTTATGCTGCTTTATATGGCCGCTTGTTCTTTCAAGTGATGGATGTGAAAGGAGGAGATTTGAAGCTAAACATCATATGGGTATATTTAGGAAACATCCATGTTCATGTGTGGAAAGGGCAGAGGTTGGAGCAACAGTTCATTTCTCTCTAAAAAGAAGGGACAAAAGTTAATATTTTTGCTTGGTTATTAGGAAAGCAAGATATTTAGTTTCTCTGATATCCTGAGTGCTAGACTGTTTTCATTATGGCTTACTGAGATTTAAAATTCTATTTTTGGTGGCAGGAGAAATTCAGATAAAAATGATTTTTTCTCCTCACAAAAATAATTTTTCTTAGGGACATGGTTTAGTGGTGGACTCAGCAGTGCACTGGGTTAAATCTTGAACTTGATAATCCTAAAGGTATTTTCCAACCAAAAAGATTCTGTGATTCTGTGATACCATAGGGTAGTAATGCAAGTGACCAATAAACATGAGATTCGATGCCTTTGCATCTACTCCTGAAAACCAACCCTATGTGTATGCTGCAGTAATGCAATGAAATTGCTACTATTTTGGTTTAAAAGTTAGGGGTAAGTAAATTTGTTCTGACTAGTTCATAGAGGAACAGGCAAAGAGGGAATGACCACTGTCACTTGGGCAATGCTGGAGAAAGTTCCATCTTTCAGTAAAACACAGTTGATTAGGGCTGTATATGTTTGGGGTAGTTTTGCCTCTTTGGGGCACAGGGTTTACACAGAACTTGCCTGCAAGTTGGTGTGATTTAAGGAGAGGCCCTTGGAATGCAACGTGGAACAGCAGATTTTGCAGCTTAACTTTAATTTTTTTGGTAGAATATCTGAAATTATTTTAAGTGAGATCAGGCAGGGTACAACTAAAGCAATTGGATTCCTGGCAGTGCCTGTCTGCAGTCAGCATGACTGCTGTGCCAGTATCAATGCCAGCTGGAAATTCATACTCACAGCCCAACTCAATTTTACTTCCTGCTTCCACATGATAACCACTCAGAAATTAAATGCATGTCTCTCTCTCTCTCCTTTTTTTATCTCTCTCTCATTTAAGTCCATTTTGATAATCAATAATGAGATAAATTAAGCGGTGATGCCCTTTTATTTTTCCTCATTAAAGGTGCTGGTTATTTCAGCCTTACCCCTGCTGAAGAATTACTTCATGGATGCAGCCTGTAGAATCCTGAAAAGAATATTTGTCTCAAAACAGCTGCCCTGATAAAGTGGACACTGTACTTGGGTGGAGGCCTCATTCAATAGGCATCTGGGCTCTGTTCTCTCAAGGAGAGACTCTCATTTGGTCTAACCAAATTTGGGGTAACTAAGCTGATAAACAGGGCCCTATTCTCACAGGAGCAGCCTCTCCTTTAGTGGCTATCCCAATAAGCTGAACACTGTCCTTGCAAGGGGAGCTCTGTTTGATGGACACCTGACAGGCAGGACGCTGTCCTTATTCCAAAAGGGACAGGGACAGGCACAAGCAAGCTGTGTCCTGCAGAGGCAGAGTGACATCTTGTGTGTGCCCCCTGTGAAGTCACTGGAGAGGGAACATGCACAGAAATAGGGGTTATTGCTGTGTCACCCCATCTAGAGCGGCCCAAGTGAACACCTGGCTTTGCAAGAGGTGCCAAAGCCCCCCCTCCCCCCCGAAAAGGTTTGGTCAGGCAGCATAAAAGAGGCACACTCGAAATGCTGGATGCATTCCTGCCATCCAAGGACCTGAACTTCCTACCAAGATCATCACTTGATTCAAGGGTGGTGGTATCTTCTCTATCTCTTCCTTTTCTTTATCTTTACCTTTCTCTCTCCCTTTCTCCCTGTCCTCTCTCTCTCTCTGTGTCTCTGCTTTATAAACTTATCTGGGCACATGAGGGTAACATAGTTTCTAACTTTAAGTTTCACTACCCATTGCTTTGTTAAGTTTTGTTAGTTGTAACCTGTTCTTTTGACAACTTCCTTAAATTTTGCTAACTTGTAATCCATTGCTTTGCAAGTAGCATCATTTATAATTCTGCTAGTTGTAATCTCACATGCTTTATGATCTTACTCACTTTTAAGAAAGTTATGTTTTTATACAAACCTCCTGGGTAATAACCTTAGTCCTGAGTACCGCGCAGAGAATTCCCAAACTTAATCTCGCCGAATGGGTTGTTGAAAGAGATTAATTAGAGGACGAGAAGGATTGGACCCAGCTGCACCCAGGCTCCTCTCTGAAGGAGCTTAGAAAGCAAGGGGGTCCAAGTCTGAATCTCCCTGGGTCGATCCCCACTCTGGGTAACCCTACCTGTGCCCACTCTGTGGGATGTAGAGACGTGCCCACTCCATGGGACGTGATATTTTCCTTGGCCTCACATCTGGGGAGCCCTGCTCACTTTGTGAGAGTGCTCACAGCTTCTGGGGCATGACACAGGCATCTTGCAATTCCTGTTCATTAAATTGGAAGAAGTGAAAGTATAAAAATTCCATCGTCCCTGTTGTGTCAGCAGGCTGGATGAAGAATTTAATGGTTATAAATAGGCTGTCTCATATGAAAATATCTCATACATGCAAAGGTAAATATAACTTTCTAACATTTTATCTATTTTGCTTTTGTTTCTCTTTAGAATGCTGCCTAAAATTTTAGGGCTTCTCCATACTTCCTGCGACTCATGAAAACTTATTTGCTTTCTCAATTTTAAAATGTGAAGAGGAGTTATAGTTATTCAGCACAAGGAAGAATGAGAAACTCAAATGTATCTCTACAGTCTTCTCACATTTGAATTCCATTTCTGTCTCAAGCATTTTTTTTATCCACAGACAGCAGAAGAACAGCCATCTGACTCACTCCTGCCTCTACTGCATTACTGCTGAGACTACAGTTTCACAAAAGGTGAACTACAAATGTAGTATTTCATCAAAATTAATATTTTGGAAATAATGTCTGCTTGGAAAATATTTTTCCGCAAGCCAGGTTTTTAAAACAGATTTTTCATATTCAAACCAGTGTTTTCATTCAATATTTCTTATATTATTTTGAGTGGTTAGCAGTAGAAAGTTTAAAACTATTAGATGATAAAATATGCTCTATATTTATTTATTATATTTATTTGTTTATTTGAAACAAATGGCTTCAAAACATAATACAGCTTTTCAGTTTTGACCTCCTGCAGTTACCTATGAAAATTCCAGCCTATTTTTATTAATAAAGATAATTGCTGAATAGCTAGAAAAAAGGATTTTCTGAGAGAACTTAAAACTTAATACATTCTTATCACACTCAGACATAGCACAGTCATGTATCATGCTCCACTGGGAAAAAATGCATCTGATTTTTAATATGAGCTTTAAACCACAGCATCTTATCATACTGTCAACATGAAAAGAAAATTTATGTTTTATATTCTTGCTCATACAAAATTATTTTGGTGTTGCTGTTCTAACACAATGAGAAAAGAATAATTTCTGCAACTCTATTAATTCTAAAGTCTTTAAACTGAAGTACAAAGTAAAGAAAAATACAATAGAATTTAATATCTAATCATAAGATATATTTGTATTAAAATTGTCTTTGTGTCTTCCGTTTTTTTTCTCTGTTTTTGTTCTTTGTTTGTTTCTGCAAACAGAAACAAAAAGGGGCGGGGGGAGAAAAAACAGTACAAAGTCCTTTCTTCCTCTATATAGGTACCATGATCTTATTCACTGTATGAGTTGTAACAAGAACTCAGGCACAGAGCTGGCAGTGGGAACTGCTTTGATTTCCAACTATAACTGGGCAGACGAGTTGTGGTCAGGCTACCTTGAAGAGGAGAGATTTTCTTATGGTAAGTCTACGTGTTTCCTTTGTTTTAATAATTCTCTGCGATCACCACCATAGGCAACCATTCACAACCTATGAGGCCATGGTACAAGTCTTTATTATTTTATGCAGAGAAAAAGTCTTTTCTTTTCATTAGTGTTGCTTTGGGAGAAGACTCTCTTTGCTGTTATTATCAGTGAAGAGCTGAGTAGTGCTGTGGTCCTGCACCCAAATGGATGCTGAAGTTCCACAAAGCTCTTGGCACTAAACCCTGCCATGTTTCCCTAGACGTGACTCAGTGATGCTGTCCAGAAGTGAAAGGAGGAAAAAAATTCCACTTTTCTGAGAAACAGCGTTGTGGCTACACACCCTGGCATTTTTGGGAGTTACTGATGACCCTGCCTTCACCAGCCACACTGCCCTCAAAGGCATCTTATTTTAAAATACTGTGTTTGTGGATGACAGAATCATAGAGTCGTTTGGGTTGGAAGGGGCCACAGCAGAGGAGTTAGAACACCTCAGCTTTTATATAGACTGTCTTAGCTTCCAGTACCTAAAAGGAGCAAGAGAGATAGGAAAAGCTGTTCCATTGCAAAGGAAGAAAAATAAACCCAACCATTATTACTTTTCATTAATCTATACCATTATTATAAATAATAGGAATGTTAAATACTGTGTGTCACTATAATCTGTTATTTCATGCCAAACATTAGTTGTGTGTTTTGATTTCTCATTTACAACCACCTAAGCTCATTCTTCACTTTTATTTGAAGTGTAATTCATTTCAATGTCTATAAGCTGGATAAGTATCTAGTTTGAAATATAGGCACACTTAAGCTTTATCAACTGGGAGTAAAGCAGTAAAAATAAACATTTAACATTTTCTTCTTTTTCGGAGATGGACTATGAAAACATACAAAAAATTTGCATATCTTAGAGCAATAATTATTTTTTCAGACACGAACGCAGCCATGACACAAATGTGTGCTCTTTAAAAAAAAAAAACAACACAACTTTTTTTTCCTTTTTTCCTTTTTTTTTTTTTCTTTATGATGCTAAATCTTAGTCACTAGCACTGGTTACAATCAAAAAGAAACATAGACCCACAATTTCCTAAGTCTAAATTAAGGTAACCAATTGAAACCAGGCTCTTCAGAGCTAAAATGAAGCAGTTGTTAAACCTAGGGTGGATAAAGATTCTTCAGGCATCTGTGTTCCAGCACTAAAAAAAACCCAAACAAAACCCCCAAAAAACCCAACCCTAACACTGAAACATCAACACTTATTTTTTTTTTTTTTTAAAAAAGGGCCTATGAAGTGATTGGTGAACGGCACTCATTTTTATGAAAGGTTTTTTGAAGCACATTTCCTAATCCATGCTAGGATGATATTCTTAAGCAAAACTAGACAATGAACTGAAAATAACTTCATTTTGAATAGATGAGTGCATTTCTGCGTCTGGCTTTTTATTACTGAAAATATTTTATTACCATAAAACCTATGGCTTGTGGTGCTGTTTGCTTGTTGGATTAGACAAATGTAGAAATGTGTAATGTGCAAATTGATTAACTTAAAACATAATTTTTAAATGGTTAGTTTTAATAGCCATATATCATTACCAAACTTGCAAAATATTTCAGTAATATTTTAATAACTTCCGTGTAGCTAATTTTCTGTCACCATGCAAAAATGTCTTTTTTTCATTACTGTGTGTTCATTTTTCATTGACCACTTCTTTCTGTGGAATAGAATTTTAGATGCAAGGTATTTAATGTTTCACATAGTCAGCTACATATTTGAGCTGTACAACTTACAGTTGCTGGTTTAGGGAAAGGCTGATGATCTTCTGTTTCCACTTTTAATATGTTTACACTTGGATTTGTGTATGGTCAGCATTTCTGGTAGTCAATTAATTGACAGATATACCTAAAGCAACTGTGGAGAACTTACCTCGCCCCACTTGTCGCAAAACCTAAGGTGTGGATTCCTTGTCGTGCTACAGAAACTGCTTCCCAGAGTCAGGTGCACTTATTCTTACATGGTTTGCAGCAGATGTTTTTACTTGAGAAAAGGAGTTTCTGTCACAGAAAGTGACAGTGTCAAAAAGGGGGGTATAGAATAGTTGATACACGCTACTGGGTGCAATCAGAACTGAATGTTCCGTGACCTGGGTTCATACCAGGTGGGCCTGGCACACTGTGCCTGAGCTGCTTTTGCTTGTACTTCTCTGTGTAGACTTGGTCAAAATGTCCCAGTATGAAATATCTAGAAGAGGAATAACTAACAGCCTGATGTTAGAATGTACAGTTTACATTCCAGAAGGATATTTTCAAAACCCTAACCTGCTTACCTATGCAGGGAAGATATAATTCCATTTTTTCCACATGCCCAAGCCATAAGATTAGTGGATTTTTATATTACATTTTTCTCACATCCATCTTCTATACTAAATACCTATTTTAATATTAATTAGGCTAAAAGAAAGTAAAAAGAAAAAAAGAACTTCAGGTGCACTTTACCCAGTATTTGTAATATCCAAATATTTACAGAAAAGGAGAATAAGGTGCAAGTTATGGCCCATGACTATGTTCATACTCAGGGAAATTTTTCTAAAGGCCTTTCTAAAATTGACAAATGACTTTCAGTGCTCATGGATGTTCCCTGGAACTTGTTTGCATGGCTGTTTTCTGTCTCCAGGGAGAATGGGCTGTTTCTTCATTATCTTCACCTGGAATTCACGTCTTCTATGGACTCAAGCTTTAAGTATTTTTCTTTAATTCTTGAATCATAGTCACTTAAATTCCAGTTTCAATTGACTCTCTTCCTGTTGTGTGGTATTGTCTTACTGTCATGGGGGGCTTGCTTCAAAGTTTTTACACTACATTTACCTATCTTTAATAATTTTCGAGGTATGACTTTAACAGGAGTTCCACAATAGTTCAATGAAGCACAAGGTTCCAATATCTCAGCTAATTATATTAAGCACCAAGAAAACTGGGACCTCATCCAGCCAAGTTCTAGAGCTGCAAAAAAATGCAGGGGCTAAGGAGAGGCCAGGCTGACATCAGTAATAACAAGTGCAAGGAAGTTCCTAAAGATATGCTGTGATATTGTTGTGGTTTCAAAATATTCATGACCAAATTGGGAATTCGGATATTGCATTTACATTGTGTATATTGTACTTGCCTGTTGCCTGCTTTGGTCAACTTAAGAGGCCTTTTGAGTACTTTCTAAGCTGTTACCTGCAAAAGAGATAAAACTGTCCTGGTCTCTCTAGGTAGGTAGAAGTTGTAGGAAGCATTATAGTGAGGCAATGCTTATCAGTTGCAAACTGGAAACTGTTGTATAAATTACGTTTCTAGTTATTAAAATATGAAAAAATTACATAATTGTATCAATAATTGCTATTTTAATATATTGCTGATATTGTTAATAAATAAAGTGCACATCATGAATATTTAGCTCTTCTCTTATCTAGAGATATTTCTTGTTAGTTTTAATTTAAAGGCAGAAATTTGGTGCCAGTTGTCCTTTACTACAGATTTCCTGCTAGTTCTTTTGTCTGGTTTTGAATGTCAATGAATACGAGTTCCAGTTATTCATTAATATTCAAGAGGTGAATATCTACTTGTTATCTCTTTGATTAATCCAGCCTATTGTGCCTTACAGCATCAATCACAAAACATTCCAGAGGGTAATGAATTACTATATGACTGCAGGAAACCATAAGGGATATTAAACTAAACTTAATCTTTTTAACTAATGATATTCTAAGATGAACGCAGAAGATAGAATTTCTCAATAAATGGTAGAGTGGAAGGCTTTCTTTGGACTTCCTGACAGATACTCTTGTTACACACTTTCTCTACAAAAGACATAACATAAACATTAAAATAAAGAAAATGATTACACGCTCTGGCAAAACAGTTTCAAAAAATCTAATATTTAGAAGTTTCACTCAGAAGCTTTATATTTTATCTATTGACTTGCATATTTAAAAAAAATATTCCAATAAATCATTTTTGGGGTAACAAAAGTGTTAAATAATAGTAGGTTAAGTTCACCGAAGCTCATCTTTCTATATGAAAGCTTTTCCTAGGCAGCACCCAGAGGCAAGGTTGCCTCTTTCCCTTTGGTCATGTGTGCAGCACCGTGCTTCAAGTTTCACTCCATAAAGGTGACTGGATGGTGTAAAACCTATTAGTTTTTGAAGAAAGTTATAGAAGTTTTAGGCACAGAAACAGACCAAGAAAATTCCTTCAAATTAATTGTCCTTTCCAGTCAATGTCTGAACAAATATGATTTGTATGAATAGTCAGGTCCTTTACCATCCGTTGCATGAATTATGCCTCAAACTTCCATAAACAAACAAACATACATAGTGGAAAATGGAGCATAGAAAATTTGCTCTGTGAACACATCTGTTCTTTTCCAATGCATCTGCTTAAGAGTTTTTCTCTGCACAAAAAAGTACATGATTTTGAGTAAGTGTAGAGTAGTGTAACAAAGAAGTACAATAGGCTGATGCGTAATAGCTTTCCACAGTCGTACCAGAAGTCAGGTAATTATTATATTCCCAGAGTTCATTTTGGTTTAAAATCATACTTCTGCCTTGATAAGTATTGAATAATGAGCCCCAAGCTCCCAAGTCTAAATCTAATTCTACCTTGAATTTTTAAAAGCTTATTTTTTTGTAGGTACAGAGTTTAACAGAAATCCTGGACTACTGTGACTTCTGCTTGAATGAAGGCTACCCTACTGACTGTGCTGAAGGAGGATTAGAGAAAAGTGGTATTAATAAATTATGAAGCAGTTAAAATAAAGCTGCAGGCTAGCAGAACAACAGAGTACAAAATCAGCAAGACAAAGCCTATATGTTATACATCTGTACAGCTCAGAATATGAAATAGGTGTGCAGTGCCTGGAACGCACACCTATGAAAGTGAACATTGCTGATTAGCTGTGATCATTGCCAATGCATTTGCTAACATCTCAGGCAGAGGCAGAAAGATGACTGCTCTTACCCCTTAGTGAATTCAAAGTGCAATAAAGACAGATTTTTTGGAAGGCTTGTCTCATGGGACTGGAGCTAGCCTAGGCAAGTCTAGTGGTATGCCTACAATATCCTTGCCCTTTTAAGTTTTAAAGTAGCAGATGGGAAAAGAAGATTGAATAACACAAAAGGGACATTTCTGAAGTTCAAAGTGTGCCTGGGTTTATTTCTGGAAAGAACTGTTTCCAAAAGAGTGTTTCAACACTGGCTCTAATGTATCCACGTGTTAGCCTGTAACTCTGTGCTTTTGGTAACTGACAAGTGGAAAAAATAAAACTATTTTAAATGTTCCATCTAGGCAATAAAAGAATACATTATTTTCACAGTATTGAGCCCTAGAGTAGTGAATCAGAAACCTATACATAGAAATACCACAGGAGAAGAACATAAACTGTTCCACAAGCCTCTACGTGGTACAGATGCATTACTCCCTAGGTAGATTTCTCTTAGGTGATGAAAACACTTAAGAGAGTTAAAGTGGAGTGGTTCCATGCTCTTCTGTGTTAACCTCCTCTCTGTTTCTGTCAAGAAAGAAACTAAGAGGCAGAGGCTAGGCTGGACTACTGGCTTCTGTCAGAGAAAAATTAATAAAATGAGCAGTGTTTTAGATGTAAACCTGAAAAAAACCCCAGCAGCTTTTAATATGTTCTTATAGACAAAGATCAGGTTACCATGTTGACTTTCACTGTTGTGAAAAGCAGAACAGCACTCATGAAAAAGCAGTTCAACTGCAAGATTCCTCTGTATCAGCTGAATTACAAAACTCAGGTTAGAAATGCATAGAATTACTTTTTGCCTTTCTGCCCTCCTGCATGTGGCTTTTGAACAGGAGTTAATACGTTTTAGATATCCTGTAGGGAACAAAGGAGGTCAGTTGGGGGCCTTAATTTAATGTTAATGTCAGCACTTAGCCACTACTGAAATTATAAAATCACTTTAAGTAGGTGTATTTTGTTTATATGCTTTTTCTACTAGATGATGAGACAGGGCCCAGCTGTGTGAATTCTCCACTTTATATCAACTGTAAAACTATAGTAAGTAATAAGAAATGTAAGTATTTTAAGTAAACCAGCATACAATTAAATAATTATCAAATCAAATGGAAATATGAATAAGAACTTTTTTTTAAGCACTAATGCATAATTAACTTGTGAATCTCCCAGTCTTGGGCTATCAGCAGAAGTCCCTCATGGTGAGGCAGAAGCCACAGGCAGGTACAGAGGTTGTGTTATAGAACCGACATGATGTTTCACAAAGGGATACTGAATGCCACTTCAGTTTAGTAAAGAAAACCAATTATGGCTTTTGTATTTTGATGTAGAAGTCTTTGCAGAGGAGTTCATAGTCTTTTCTGTATGATATGATTTGTTTTGTTACAGAAATTAAGCTTGCAATGAACTTACAAAGGATGCCTTTCAAAGTATCTTGTTGGTTTTCTTCCTTCCTTTTTCCCCACATCAAATTGCAAAGGTTATTCAAACTTCAGATGTTATCTGAAGAGTAACAGAAGTAAATTTAGGTAATAATACATATCATAGATATAGAATTGTGTCACCTTAATAATCCAAATAAAATCTTAAGGTCCCCTAACATTTTAGCCAGACCTATTCATAACTATCTGTTAGTATGTACTCATACATGGCATTTTTGCATTTTGATTAAATTTTGCTTTGTCTTTGTTGGGATTATAATAATTGCTTTGTTAAACTGACTTTTTACCTTTTAACACAGTAATTTAGATGGATTATAGATATTCAGTAGCTATGTTTATGAAAGATTTATTATGGGTCAGGAAACTGCTTTAATCTGCAGATTAAATCTGTTATGCCTTCTCTAAAAATTCATCAGAAATGGTTTATAATTTTTAGTTGATGCAAGGTCAACACTAACTAGAACAGTTTAGACAAAAATTGAGTCAGGCCTTTTTCCACAGAACAGTGCAATTCTGTCAAGATCAAAACACTTAATAAAATTGATCTTGATTTTTTCAGTATTACCTCTGAAGACAGGGGGAAGAAGGGGAAAAGGAAGCACTGAAAATGCTGAAACAGACTATTTTTGTATTTCATAAAAGAAAAGCATTAATAGTTCCTTTTGAAATTACCTATCATTTCGTGTATTATCTATTTGCACTATCTACTATAATATAAAGTGCAGTCCAAATGGAGAAGGAATGCTTAGATGTAAAACTATATTTTTCTTAGATATTCATTTTGTGAAGAGTTCGATTACATTTTTTAAAGAAAATGCACTTAAAAAGCTGAAAATCCACCATGAATTCATTTCCTGCAGCCTCCTCTTATCCCTAACTCGTGTCTAGAATTGTATCTGTGTTATGAAAGTAGAGTCAAATGGGGAAAGTTGTATTTTTTCATATGTTTATTTTAAGATTGGACCTCTAACAAACAAGAATAAAAACTGCCATTATGAAACATTAAGGGGTGAAAAACCTTATATAACTTTCCACTAAATTTATTTCAACTTTGAAACACCACAAGATTTTAAGTATATTCTATTCTTTCTGACAAATGAGTTAATAGACTGATCCTTATATTCTCCCTGTTACATGTGAACACATATTCTAAGACATCTTCAGTGTTATAGAAATGTTTTGGGTTTTTACAAATAAATGTAAATATCTGTATGCAGCTTCCCACTCAAAATTTAGCAGATTCTGGTTTTGCTACCAGATGGGTGAAAACTACTGTAGAATATTTTCCCAGAAATCTTCTCAAATGTTTCCATCCTCACATTTGGTTTTCATCATGGAAAGGCAGCAGAGAACACAAACTGGGTTAATTTCAGAAGAGATTAGGCTGGAAAATATGGGCCAAGAATACATCTTGTGCAAAGGCCAGTGGACCTTCATTCCTTGGGACTAGATTAGACATAATCAAAAACACCCCTAAAAAAATGCAAATATTGTGGGTGTTGAATACACAGCATCAACTCCACTGATCCACATATCTGCTCCTACTCCTAGGTGCTACTAGGTTACTTACTAATGTGTAACCTTAGGCATCATGGCACTATATTGCTCTCATAAGTCAATTCGGTGCCATTTTAGAAGTACTATAGCTGGGATTTTAATTTTTCCTGAACTGTTTTTGTTCTTCTTCAAGAGCATTTCTGCTCAAGTTGGTAGAAAATTTTCTTTCTTGTTTTATGACTGAATACTGTCATGGCCAGTTGATTTCTATTCTTTTATGAACTAATATAGTTTAAACAGGTCTTCTCTTGCCCTGAGATACAACCTTTAAGCTATGGATGAAGACAGTATCTGTTACTCTGTACTAGCCAAGCTGTTTATACATGTATATATTTTTATTTTAAATTCAAGAACAGATTGAATTTAAATTGAAGAACAGTTTCTATTATAATCTTGTTCAACTATATTCATTTTGATATCAAAAACTCCTTCCCAAATTAATAAGCTTATTAGCTGCCCCTCTTTTAAACCAGGTTCATGCAAGTGGGAGAGAATATGCCTCCAGCTACACAATTTATATGCTGCTGGCAGAAATTATTATTTGTCCTCTCAAATGCTGCAGGTGGAATGCAGACCACAGGAGAGAGACTGCAAAGATTTTGGAGTAAATTTTACCTGTGCACACAATTGCTGGCAGAAACCTCCTGCAGCTGGAGCTCACAGCTACCCCTCCACTTGAATTACCAGTTCAAGGTAAATTCTGGAGGAACTTTGTGGCTTCAGGTGACTTCTGATACTCACGAAGATTACTGTGGTCCCACACCAGGTAGGAACTGGAGGAGGAGAAAGCATTTGAAATCTGTCATTTGTGCTTTCCTTGGAGTTTGCAGTCAGAATTAGCTACAACTGCTTTTTAAAGGGGAAAACTGAAAGTCTTTCCTAGGACACACAGAGGAATGTCTCAGGCATTTTGTCTGTCAGTAAAAAGCCTTCTCAGCATTTGCTTAGTGTTCATTTTCTCAGATGTTTATCTATTTGCCTGTAACAACTAGCTCATCATAGGAAACCATAGCTTGATCTTCAATGCCTGTATTTGTTATGCTATTTTGTGCATTAAATGAGTATAGGCTACAAGTCTTTACCCCAGAGTACATTCTGAGCAGTTTTCTTAATGTGATTTGCTTCTAATATGCACTCTTATGTTTGTAGCCTTTTACTTCCACATTTAAAAATGATCACAGCCTAAACCAGGAGAGCTGAAACCCACATGATTATTCTCTTTGAAATGCAGAGCCATCAGAGTCTTCTGCTGCAGAGGGCTGATAACTGCTTTAAATTTTTCAAATATGGTAGAAATTGTGGCCTTTCCCCTTTAGCCTTGATTAGGGTTGGGATTTAACACATGCTGCCTCTGTATTTTCTGTGATTAGATTGTCCTTGGGCAAGTGCATCCAGTGTGTGCTGGGCAGGTCAGTGATCAGTCTTCCACAGGGAAAAGAACAAAACCAGGAAATATTCCTAATTCATTGTGATCAGAAATTTAAGAGTACTCTAGAGATATCTGCTGGTTGTGGGCATTTATTCTACAGTCTTATTGTTATTCTACAGTTCACGTCAGTCATTACCGTATGCTTTGGTTATTTTAAGGCATTAATATTTCCTCCTTTGTACATACAAGTCAGAGTTTAATTTAAACAATATTTATCTTTAGAAATATTTTGTTCTTTATAACAGTTTTCTTCGGGTTAAGAAAATATGGGGTTTTTTTTAATTTAAAAATTAATAAATCAAGCCAAGACATGATCTTGAACTTAGCAAGAACTGCTGAATTTTAACACAGCACAAGGCACTTTACTAGAAGATTTGAACTGCATTTTCTGCATTGCAGTAAAGTAAATGTACACTGTTATGTCACTATAAAAATGTTTATGATGAACCATTCTCAGGTATAGAAGAATGGTCACTTATTTCCTTACTTTTCTACCCCTCAGCTGTTTTAAAGATCTTAAAATTCTATTCTCAAGCTTTAGGCTCATATGCATAGCTGCACACTGAGGAGTGAAATTTGCCTGTCTGCAGGGAGCCAATGTGATTCCTATGCAGCACAAACGTTACTTACACTTGTCTTCAGAAAGCTAACATTTCACAGAATCACAGAACAGCTGAGGCTGGAAGGAACCTGTAGAGACCAATTCCCTCATATAAAATGGAGTTAACTAAAGCAGGCTGGTTCAGGTCATGTTCAGTTTCGTTTTGAATATCTCTAAGGATGGAGACTCCGCAACCTCTCTGTGCAATATGTTTCAGTGTTCAGCCTCACAGTAAATAGAACTTTTCTCATCCTTTAGCAGAATTTCTTGTATTTAAGAGTAAGACTATTGCCTTTTGAATACTACTTGAATACTACTACTGAGAAGAGTCTGATTCATTTTCTTTGTCACTTGCTCTGGTGGTTTGACTTGGTTGGCTGCCAGGTGCTAAACAAGCCACTCTATCATTCCAACCCCTCAGTAAGGTAGGAGGAGAAAATGAGATGAAAAAAATGCAGGCTCTTACAAGGATAGAAATATCCATCAACAATTACCATCACAGGCAAAGCAGACTTGGGGGAATTATTTTAATTTATTACCAATCAAATCAGAGTAGGATAATGAGAAATAAGAATAAACCTAAAAGTAGCTTCCCCCCACCCCTCCTTTCTTCCTGGTCTCATCTTCACTCCTGACTTCTCTATCTTCTCCAAGTGACTCAGAATGATGGGAAATGGGTGTTGTGTATATCCAGTTTGTTTGTATGTTCCCTAATCCATCTCTACCATGGAGAAGTCTTCCTTGCTTCACATTTTCCCCACTCCTCTCAGGGACCAGGCATTACCGAAGGCAAACTTTACAAGTACACACCATAGTAGAAAATTCATTGAGTATTGTGGCCTTCTTCTTCATGGTCTTTGTTATCAAGTCCTCACCTCAACTAGCAGTAGAATCACATTTTCCCTTATATTCCTTTTGCCACTAATGTACCCATACAAGCCCTTCTTGTTGCCCTTCATATCTCTCACCAAATAGATTTGGCTTTCCTAATAACAGGATGGGGCTCCCTTTAGCTCTGTTGATTACAAGACCTGTCTTGTTCATATGATTCAGCATACTTCAATTTCCAACCTAATGTGGGCCACCTTTTCTTCCCTTGGTTACAGGTAACCATCCCATTTCTTCACCATTCCTAGTTAAAAAAAATTCCATGGACATGATATTGGCCAAATTAATCTTGCAATCTATGTGACTACGCCTTGCATTTGACAGTTATAATACTCATTCATTTCAACTTGAAGCACTGATCAAGAATGAAGTTTTATTCTGATTAAAGCTTTGAAGGCCATTGTCTGATTACTTTGGTATTCAAAACTTTGAAAACTGTTGTCTGATTAGAACTGTGAAGACCACTGCATTATGACATTTTTATTCTATTCAAAAAAGTACCATTCAGAATCTATTTAGCAAGATGGAAATTTTAATATGTTAAAGGCTTTTATAAAGATGTTTAAAAATGTCTGTCTTTCTTAAAACACTAAAACTGAAGCCTGACTCAGTCCTTATTCTGATCTGTGAAGACATGAGCCATCCAATAAAGAGAATGACATTCTGATTACATTAGAACTGTTTTCTTCAGAATTCTAAAGAATAGTTCCAAATATTTCTGGGACTGCTTTTCATAAAGATTTTAGGTTTTAATGACGTCAGAAATCCTCCCTGTTTAGCCTTCTCTGCAGCTTCAGTTTCTGAACTGGTATGTGATTCAGAGGCATTTAGATTTCCAGCAGTCTGATAATAGAAACTCCTCTTTGTTCCTGGAGAAATTTTTCTTCCATGCACAACTTTTAGTTTGTTCTCTACCTTGTAATGAATTTCAGTTTGGTCTTTAGCATGCAAAATGAACTAATTCTTAGTATTTTTCTTCTGTTCATGTGTCCTGTCTTAAGCATTAAAATTAGACTTAGTGAATAATACACCAATAGAAGCCCTATAGTTCAACCTTATGCAAATCTTTTATAGTCACAGTACCACACCAAGTCATAACATGTTTTTACATGTTTTCACTTTCCTGTCTGTCTGCATATTCCTTTCTGGATTTACTGTTAGAGCTGATAACCATAGTCTATAATTCAAATACTTGATGTTTATTTTGTCTTCCCGAAGTGGAACACAGAAATCCTGCTAAATACAGATTTGCTCACATATTTTTGAAGATAGATATATTTTTTAAAATTATGTCTTCAATGAAACAGGTACATTATTCAGCTCTGTTGCTTCTTTTGAAGTCACAGGGAATAATCTTACTTTACACAGAGGAATCAAGAGTACTGTGGGAAAACAGTCTGCGGAGGCTTAAGGATTCCATGTGCACATCAATATGATTGTATGAAATCCTTTATTAGCAACTTGCACTCACTTTATATAGAGAAGTCTTGTTTACACCATCTTATCATGCAGGTGGCTTTGTATTCCAATTGCACATACCATTCTCACGGAAAGATTCTTCTCACATAATTATTTTCCTCTTCTGTTGCCAATTAAGTTCTCTCTTTCCCAGTAGCTCATTCTCAGAAAGCCTCTAACTAGGCCTCAATAACCATTAACCCAATGTGGCCTTAATTGAAGTAAGTCAGGATTGCTCACAACCTGTATATTTCTGAGCTGTTGCCCCAACAGAGTACAGCCAATAGGATCATATAATGGTTTGAGACAGAAAGGACCTTTAAAGATTATCTATTCCAATCCCCTGTCATAGGCAGAGAAGTCTTTCACTAGACCAGGTTGCTCAAAGCCAGATCCAACCTGACCTTGAACACTGAATATATTGTTTATGTGTCAGTAATAACATTTTTTGTGATGTAAACTTGTCAATATCGAGCAATTATATTTCTATTTGAAATGCAGGGTATTTCATAAATATTTTTACAGTGGATGGAAGGAAAGTCGATATTAAATATACTCAAAGAGTTTACTACTCAAAGTTTCTCTGTTAGGAAATTTCTTTTGTGTGTACAAACAATAAGCTTTCTCTTGCAAATACCATAGTTTTCCCAAGTTTCTGATTATTTACAAAACAGTAAATATTTGGTCAGAAGTTAATTGTTGCTATTTCAAACGTTTGACACATTCTTCATTACTTTTAGAGAATGTGAGCTTTTCACCCCAACACAGTTATTACTAAGACTGATGAAATCATAGGATGCGTTGAAAACATTCAGTTTATCCATATCGAGTTTAATAACATCTTAAAGGTCTTCTATCAGGTTCGTCAACTGTTTAATTATTTATTGTTGATACTGAATAACAGTATATTTGTCATTTGTCATTACACTCTATTATGGCAGTCTTTTCATTGTATGGTTAGAGGTTCTAAAAATGTTTCAGTTAAGTAAACAGGAGCTAATAACATCTCATGAAAGTTTGCAGTTTCCTTGTGAAATAAACCCACTATGTTCTTGTGATTCATGAAGAAGTAGCAATAAATACTGGAACTGATGCACAAATTCTGTATTTTTCTATACTCAAATTTAACTTGCTTTTCTTGATAATTAGAGCTCCTAAACAAAACACAACACAACCCACAAACAACAAAAAAACCCCAACAACAACAACAAAAACCCCAAAATCCCCCCCCAAAAGTTAAAGTCTGAGAATTAGAATTGTAACTTCTTGCTGCTTAAGTATTTCCAAATGAAAGCTCACAAGATACAAGTTTTTGTCTTGGTTAAAGAGCATGTAAAGTGATGTCTGCACAAGTGCCTTCTGTAGTGTGGATTCTGTTATTGAGCTGCAGACTCTTGTTACATTTTGTATTTTAACAACTTGTCTGAGAAAAAATAGATAATGTGTGGTATCTTTGATTAGCTCATTAGGACTGAAGTCATGGAAAATTAATACTGCATGATGGTAATTGTGCTGATAATTTATCAGCCATCTATATTCTCACCTTGTCTTTTATCTATGAAATATTCCTTGTGACTTCTCCAGGGGTAAAAGCCTAGTTCTCTTTACTACCTTTAACTGCAAGCGGAATATACCTTCCTTCGACTATATCAGTAGTGAGGACCACAGCAAAATTTGTGGTTGAATATTTTTAAGTAGGTTTTTTTAATGGAGGGTTAACCCTTGTCTTTATCAATTTATTTTTCTGTCACAGGAAAGACCAAAAAGGTATAAATACAGCACACAATTGGGTCACTAAGGAGCATACTAAGCAAGCAAAGGTTCTTAGTGGCTGGTGTTTATGCCTTTCCTCTTATGTGTTACTTGCCTTACTCATAGAGGATTGATTTAGTTATAGATGCCATCTCTACCACATACTGTGTTTAGAACCTACCCCCATGTTAATTGGAAATAGAGGCAGAAAAGTTTGGGAATTTGAGGTCATTATTTTCAGTCCATGCCAGTATCCACCTTTGTCTCTCTGATCCTCTTCCCTACAAAGAAAGAAGATGAAGTATAGATCTCCTTTTTGCAGTTGCTTTCTTGTTCCGAGTTTCCATCTAAACTGAAAAATACCTTTTCATGAAAGAACCTTTCTCTACAAATGTGGCTTGTTCTTTTTCAAGGAAAAAAACATGTATCAAGTAATTCGGTTTGAATGTTAATAGAAAACAATTAAGCTGCCTTCTGGGTCAATTTCTGTACTTTCTGGCTTTCTATACAAATGTATTTGCAGTTCTTTTCAGATGGGGCTTCTAAAACCTGGACAACTGAGCAGTTTTTCATCACAACTCTAAAACTGTGTGACAGCAATGGAAATTGCCTTATAATGTTCATTTACTTGGTCACAAAAGTGCTGTGAGGCTTAAATAATTAATAATTACAAAACACTTTAAAATCTTTAGTTTAAATGATGCGGTGGCAGCTCTTGAAATATGGGACGTCTCGAAATCTTAGAGAGTATTACCTAACACACAAAGCATTGCCTATGTATTATTTCAGACTACTTCAGATAATGACGTGTTTTGCCTGGTTATAGAAATCCTATTAAATGCAAAATAGTAATCCAGGTCTGGATGGATGCAGGTGGTGAGAGAATTTTGTATATGAAGGACTCTGAAACATGTGCTTGCCAGCAGTGAGACTTCAATGGGTTACTTTTTTTCCTTCAGAATGACTCAGAATCTCATCTGAAACACATTTGCCACAGTGATATGGGGTTGCTTATTCTTGAGAGAGCTCAGTGTGAAAGACTGAATCACTGAATCACTGTGTGCCCTGGTAGCCCTTCCATACAAGTTAAAACTGCTGTTAGTCATGATAGGAAGCAGGGTATCTTTGTCTGGGCAGAACCATATTAATGCAATGATTCTTCAATACTTGGAGCCATAGGAAGATGATTGGTAATAAGGGGAGCCACACCTTTCTTTCTTTCCCTTACTGAAATTCTTCTATCTCTTCAGGCACTCTTTCTAGTTACTGCCAGGGAGCTGCCACTTCTCGTGGCTTTGTGTCAGCAGCAGCTGACAGCACCCAGGCTTTTTTGTTCTCATTTTGATGATGTCCTTCTTTCCATACTCTACTGCAATGCTAATGATACAGTTTTCAAGAGCTAGGCTGGTTGTCTTAATATTGTGCGTTGTGCACTGATGTAGTAAAGGCTGTAGAGTGCATACAGGATTTACCTCACCTCGCCTCATATGTGTGCATCTGAAGTTATTAACTCCCCTTACAGTCAATGAACAGAATGGCATGGTTACAATTCTGATAATGAATGTATTATCAGGAGTTCACTTAATGATGAGGTAAAACACTTTTTAGAAGCACTCCTAGAAGGAATTTAGAGGAAATTATAATTATATATATATAAATTATAATTATAATATATAATAATTATAATAAATTTATATATTATAAATTATAATAATATATAATTAAATCTAGGAGCTGGATTATATGGCATTTGAAGATACCTTCCAACACAAACTATTCTCTGATTCTATCAACTTTTAGTCTTATGCTGCCCACCCTAAGTGATAAATTGATTGTGTGGCTCTGTGATGCACTGCCTGTAACCCAAAGAGGTCAGATATGTCTTAAATATGTCTGCCTCAGTATTCCTCTTTGTACATTATAATGAGAACTGAGAAACTGAAAGGGAAAGCAACAATAAAGGAAACCATGGCCAATGACAGGGAGTGGAGCATGTAGTGTATTTGTGTTGGTGTTGAAAGGCTAATGTTCTCACAGTGAAACTGGGCTCTTTTTTTTTTCTTTTTTTTTTTTCTTTTTTTTTTTTTTCTGTCAATTTTATCCCCTCATATCCAAGATACCATTACTTCAAGAGAAAAAGAGGAACCAGTTTGATTTTAGGAATTTGCTGGTATTTTTCCAAATGTATAACAGCATTTAGCTTTTATTGTCTCCTTTGGCAGTATTCAGCACTGGCAATTTCCATAACTCAATTCACAGTAGATCTTGCTGGCACACTTATAGTCTGGTTTGACACATTTGACTCTATCTGGAGTAAGCTATACCCATCTAATACAGTTTAAGCTTTGGCATGTCCCAAAGAGCTTCTGTAGGTTTTCTGTATTTTTAATACTTAGATTCTACCCTTAGGATGGATTTCTCATCAGTGTGCCATCATTTCTTAGTGCAGGTAAATGACAGCCAAGTCTATTTTACACAGCCTTTTGATCTTCACACTGCAGTATCTTGTGCTAGGTAATGAATTCTAATATTTATAATTTTGGATGCTACATATCTTAATTAAGTTAAAATGGTTTGCATGTCTAAGTTAGCTATAGTATATTAGCATTTGGAATGTATTCCAGTGAGTGTTGTCGACATTTTTCTAGCAGATGAAGCTGATTTTTTTTCATACTCTGCTCATGTGACCTGTAGTCTTGGCATAGGCACCTTTGAAGTCCCATATTGATTTTAAGGTGCTTAATAGATTACAAAGTCCAACACCTGAAACGTCTCAACGTTTCTTCCTGACCTACCATTTTCTTATGTTTCCAGCCCTTTAAGCAGAGCTGTAACTGATGATTATATGTCATCATATAATCCTTTTGAAAAGTTCTCTTTTTTACCTTACCTGTGTGGCAGAAACAACAGCTTTAAGGAACTGAAGTTTCATTGTAATTCAATCATGTTTTGAGTGCCAACACCAGCCAAAATTTAGGCATATTATTTCAAGTTAGGTTCCTTCTTTCTTGGTTCTTACTGTAACTCTGTGTGCTGTTTCTCAGAGGTATCCCAGATATCTCAGCATCTTTCACTGTAGGCAGGATATCTCTATCATCCCACCTGACAGTGGATATGCACATAATTTTATGCTTGGACTAATTATAAATGAACTTGTTTCACACTAGTGATAATTAATGCTTTGTAGATATAATTTATTGATGAAATTTCAAAGCCAAACCTTTTTTGAAATGGAATGAATACCATTAGTGTAGTATTATATTTATTAACATGCTTATACTTATTAGCATGTATCAATCAGCATACTTACAAGTTATCTTATAAGTTATCTTATAAGTTATGAGTACACATAAGTTACCTTATTTAAAAGTACTACAGATTTTCCTTCTTGCTCCATTTTGTGGAAAATTCACATGGTTAATAGACAGGCAAAAATCTGGGTGTCTAGGAACATAGATCAAAACGCATGAGCAACCCAGAAAGCAATCCAGACATTATAGTACATAAGTACATTCACTAGATTGTCCTCTTTATCTCTGTGAAGCTTGAGTCTGCTGCACAGTGAATTATCTTTGCAGTGTAGGGAGTCTGAACTTTCATGCATAGGACACCTTCATGTCCTTCCTAAAGCCTAAAATGTGACTGGGATACTCAAGGGAGGACAATAGAGTTGGAAACACCTCTCTGGGCAACGTGTTCCAGTGTCTCACCACCCTCATTGTGAAGAACTTCTTCCTAACATCTAATCTAAATTTACCCTTCTCTGAATCCATTCCTCCTAGTCCTATCACTACCTGACATCCTAAAACTCCCTTTCCATCTTTCCTGGAGGGCCCCTTCAACCCTACAAGTGTACACTGACAGCTCTTGTTGAATTAATTGACAGAACATAATTTCTGTTACCTCAAGTGTTACCTACAGCTATCCATATTTTTCACTGATTGTGATCACTTTCAAGTAGGATACCTCTATTATAAATACACTCTGTCTTTTCTGATAGTGTCATCACATGAAAAGCTAGGAAAAGGGAAGAATGAAAGTAAAGGTTCCCAAAACATGAATGAGAAGTATGAATGGCTTGTGTTGCTGCAGTCCTTCTTATTTTTAATCCAACTTACTATGGTGTCAGATGCCACCAACTGCACCACCAGATTCTTCAGTGTGAGCCCATCAGCTGTGTGCTGCATATTAGGACATTTTTGCATGGATTTCTAGTATACAGAGTGCAATATGCAGTGTTTTATTACTCCTCCTCTCTCTCTTTTATTATATTTATTTTCCTATCAGGACACTTTACCATACAAATTACAGAACTGGGAAATATTCCATTTCCCATCTTAAGACTATCACATCTTGATGTGGCAGTACTTTTGTTTATACTATCCGTAATGAAAAAGGAGAAAGATGAGCACTTTTTTATCATTCCTAGACAAGACTATGATAAAATAAGTGAATTTGGAAGCAAAGTGGTCTTTTGCTTGTTTGTGTAGAATCAGAAAATTTGTGCATGTATCACTTAATTTCCTGTAAGGACTCTTCTAAGCATTGCTTTTGGGTAGAAGGCAACAACCTTCCCTTTGTGTTCCTGTTTCGTGTTACTAATTGGCACAGTAACTCTCATTAAGAGGCCAGCAGGCGTTGATCTCCATAAGTGATTAGCAACATGAAATTTGCTAATAGGGTTTGCCTGGGACATCACTGAAAAGAAGAAAGACCAGCTCCACCTGTGTAACAATTTAATGTGGGAGGTCCATTGCATCCAGAAGGAGACTGCTTAGTTCTCAAGGTGAAAAATACAGATTTACTTGAATGTCCTTTATAGCTATTGCAGCAAATGAAGATTGTCTTTCAATACCTTAGCAGAAGATGGATTCTTCCATGCAAAAAATGTAGTGACAATGCTTAGATGAGCTTCTTTTCAATGGAGTTATAAAGACATGTGAAATCTGTTATGAAAATGTTTGAAGAGACACCGTGCTTAGGTAAGCCAGATTTCAATAAAATAAAAAGTCTGTAAAAATACCTGCTCTATTATACATCTATTTCTCATTCAAGTGGAAACATGAAAAAAAGACCATATGTATGTGAAGGAATTGACTGAGGGAGGGATTTACTGGAAAGAAAGTGACAAAATCTGTCTTTTTGCACAGATTCACTTAATAGAATGTTTTCCATGATGAATGAAGCTAAGGAAATAAAATTTAGCACTCATTTCTTGTAAAACCACTTAGATTATGACTGACTCTGTTGGTAGGATGGTTGAAGGATGGAATGTGATCGATAAATATTTCCCCAGTATTTTGTATGTTGTAAAAAAATTCTTCTTAAAATCTATGATATGTAGACAACAGTCATTTTTAACTTGAAGTGTTGAAATGGTTCTCCACCAAACAGAATACTCACTGCAATTTACATAATAATAGCGTGGTTTGCATATTTATTACTTTATTTTAATTTGCTGTAAACAAAGTGTTCCAATTTGGTTTTGGGATAGTCTCTAAGCTTCTCTTGTTCTTCAGTCAACACACACAGACGCACACACACAGAAACACACACAGACGCACATACTGGCTTTTGTCTATATTCCATTGAATATATATGCTTTTTTCTCAAAACACACTTTTTTTTATTCCAGAAAACAGATTTATAGTGGGAAAACTCAATTAAAAAATCTAAAAGAGTGATCTCCTACTCAACAACTCTCAAACAACAGTTTTTTGTTAGGTTGTTCTATTTTGTTGTTGTTGTTGTTGACTTGGAGGTCCTTTCTGGGGTTTACATATTATTCTTTATGGTGTCTGACTAAACAATTACTACAATTACAAATCTGAAACTTGCAAGTTGTAGTTTTTGAAGATGCTTTTTTAGCCATCTTTGCATTTATGGCTTGTTAATACTTGAGCCAAAAAAGTCTGTTTTTCAGTAAGAATTTAAGTGAAAATTGTTAAGGTTTCCCTCTAAATTATTATCGGTATTAAAATTGTACTAAGTATTTAATTTTGTGGAGAAAATGCCCCTTTAACATAATAATTTCCTGACAAATGTTGAAATCTCCCTGTATGTAATACTAATCCAAACACTAGGATATAAGCAGGACATAAAGACCATTCTCTTATAACATTTCTCTGTGTTATATCTCCATTACTGTTGTCCTCACATTGGGGAAGAGATATTCCATACCAGCAGGTAATAACTGTAATATAATAAGAAAGTGCAGATGGAAGGTCTCATACTAACAGAAGGGCAGAAAGGGAGTGAAAGAGATTCGAATGGCCTTTCTTGTGAAGCACTAGTACATTAACTCCAAATGGAAAATATTTTTGGTGTGGAATATCTCTTATGTAAAACAAGTATTTGTAGGAAGGCAAAACTGGTTTTTTGGTTGGTTTTTTTTTTTTTTCAAACTAGAAAGTAGCCACAGAATTTGTTTTTAGTCATAAATACATGGATTTTGAAAGTAAACTCCCTTTTTCCTTTGCAGAAAACTATGCTTATTGTCCTGGGTACAGCACTTTGCTAGAACAGCAGCCATCCCTTCTGTTCAATGTTCATCTTGGAAACCTTTACCTTGCTCCTTTGTGTTGTGGCATGAGGTGTTGTAGCCTTCTGTGTGCAGTGTGGAAAGGTAGGAGGAATTCAGCTTGGAGTACTGTGTGCAGTTCTGGGCCCCTCAGTTCAGAAAGGAGATTGAGGTCCTGGAGCGGGTCCAGAGAAGAGCAAGGAGGCTGTGAAGGGATCCAGCACAAGTCCTGTGAGGAAGGGCTGAGGGAGCTGGGGGTGTTCAGTCTGGAGAAGAGGAGGCTCAGAGGAGACCTCATCACTCTCTACAACTCCCTGAAAGGAGGGTGTAGCCAGGGGGGGGTTGGTCTCTTTTCCCAGGCAGCTATCAGCAAGACAAGAGGGCACCGTCTCAAGTTGTGCCAGGGGAGGTTTAGGTTGGATATTAGAAAGAATTTCTTTACAGAGAGGGTGATCAGACATTGGAATAGGCTGCCAAGGGAAGTAGTGGATTCTCCGTCCCTGGAGGTTTTTAAGAAGAGACTGATGTGGCACTCAGTGCCATGGTCTGGTAACCACAGCAGTTGGGTTGGACTTTAAATTCTCACAGGTCCTTTCCAACCCAGTCAATTCTATGATTCTATGAATTCGGTCATTATATCAATGGAGGAGCTCCATAACCACCATCACCACTGACAGAAAGCTGTCTTTGTGATCTCAGCTCTCCTCCAGGACAACACTTCAAATTTCTTGCTGTATAAAAGAGAGCTGAGTAACACCTTGGCCTTCCTAGAAAGAAAGTGTCTCTATCCTTTATCATCTAAAAGTACATTTGTATGGTCTTTAACAGGCAGATGTGAGCAGATCTGATTACCTGATGCAAAGAGCCATGATAACTGTAGATACAAAGCCTGTAGGGGGAAGCTGGCTTCCATATAGCAATCTTGAGACATGGGTGGACCAGGGTCAGCACTTAAAAAGCTTTATGGCTAACTGGATGCAGCCCAAACTCTGTATTAATTCTCCATTTGCACATAAGGCCTGGTCTCATAGTAAAACTCTGAGTATCAACACACCTTCTGATTAAGTATCTAACATAATCAAATATGAAGAACATAACTGTATGGGGAAGGCAAATTATTCCCTTTTAATACTGAAGGAATTGTAAGCCACTTTGAATGGAATCATATCCCCCACAGAAATAATCCTGCTAGGGAAGGACTAACCCATTAGGGGAAGAAAAGAAACACAAATGTTTCATTGTTTGAATGATCTTATTACCTTGGGAGAGTTAGATACCAAACAAGAGAAGCCAAAATATGGAAAAAAAAAAAAAATTAGAGAAAACCCTTAAGAAATAAAGCATACTATAATACATTTAATCAGGAATATGTAAAGGCTTTCTGAATGTTCTTCAGGGAAAAAAATACAAAAAACAAAACACCACACATTTAAAAAGAAGTATCTTATATAGATTCATCATAAGAATTCAGTAGCTAAATTAATGTCATGACAAGGGCTTCAGGTGTCAGAATTTCCTGCAAAGGAAATGATTTTATCCTCAACCCAGAAATCAGAGGTTATGATGGTAGACAGTGAAAACTTGATGATTAAAAGAGGATTTGGATAAAACTGTTTCTGAACTGTAATGCAAATTTTGTAATGAAATGACAAAGCTATTTTTCCTTCAGGAAGCGTTTCTGACAAAGTTCCGTATTTAAGGTTAATGACATGTCTACCTGGTTGGAGTCTGAAAAAAATGAAAAGTTGGCTGAGGACCTGTTGTATGAAAAAGGAAAAGAGAATTAAAACAATTGTAAATACCTGCTACCATGTTGGCAGAACTGTTATTTAATAATATTTAAATGAAAGAAACGCTATGTTCATAATTATATCCTGTCCATGCTGAGGTTCCCTGCAGTCTGTGGAAGCATTATGTCCAATTTCAAAGGACACTGGAAAAAATCAAGAGAAATTTTTTTCAGTGTAATTATAAGATGGTGGTAAATATGGAGTGTAGACTGTTCAAGCATGCCATAGACATAGAAAGACTCTAGGAACTTCCGTCTCCCTTTCGGATGGCAAGTAGCATGTGTTTCATTTTACATTTTTAAAATAATTTAATGTTGAGACTACACAGAAAAACACTTTCTGAATTTCAGGGAAAGTAGTTGCATGTTCATTACATCCAACAAAGTGCCCCAATTCCTGTAAGGAATCAATGTATTAAAGCATGCTTTAAATGGTACCTATAAGAATTGTTTTCTACCAGCTAATAAAACTCTTAATGGTACCAGTGTCTATACTGCTGCCTGCTCTTCTGAAGGCAGTTTTTGCAAAAAGTGGGCAGTTTTTTTGGGAAATCACCATTATTCTTTGTCCACCCAGAGCTTACTAGGTGAAACAAAATAAGCAGTATTTTTAGGAAATTCTGTCTCTTAATCTGTAGAGGAGCTTCCCAGAAACAAGTGGTTTTACCATCACTTGCAGCAAGAGGTGACTTTTTGAGAATACACTAAGAAATGGTTACTGTACCAAAGATTTTCCCAGACAGTCTGAGAGTTTCTCCAAAGACTATGAAGAACATAGATTTGAACTTAGTTATTCAGCATAGAAGCATGGGTAATACTAGATAGAAGGGAAAAATGATTTTTGAAAGATTAGCCCCCATGTTATAAAGGTAATTCTGCTATTCTGTCATACACAGAGCTAAGAAAGGTATTAATACCAAAATGCTGTTTGAGTATGAGCATCAAGCAGTATTCTTTCCTTTGTTTTTATCTAGTAAGTCTGTGTCCTTCATGTGTCAAATCCTGTTAACTCCAGTAGGTATTTATTTATGACTTTCCAAATCACTGGAATAATTTCCTTTTTCCTTGATTGTAAAAGACACTTGGATAGTGGAAATACATAATCTGAAATAGATTTAATGGCATTTTAATGTCATTTTCTCTAAAATCCTGTAAAAGAGACAAGCGGCTCAGTTTCCCCATTCTTGATGTTTGTCATACCATGTCTGCTGTCCTAATTATGCTACTTCCTCTGCCCACAAACAAGGGCTCAGTATCTCCAGACCATCACAATTTGCTCATTATTCCTACAGTTCTTCAATTATATATATTTAATGGCTTTAGACAAAGTTTCACTCACTTCTTGCTCTATTTCCCCAGCAAAAAGAGCAGAAAAAAACCATAATGAAAACCTTATGATACAATTGTTACTCTGGATAGAATGAGGTCTGTCTGATATGTTAATATGCCCTGTGTTTCCAAGGTTATTTTCAAAACTAGCCCATTCTTGTTTATTCTAAGAATATTCTACATACCATTCTTCCCTT
The DNA here is from genome assembly GCF_003957555.1 of Calypte anna. Classification (NCBI taxonomy): domain Eukaryota; kingdom Metazoa; phylum Chordata; class Aves; order Apodiformes; family Trochilidae; genus Calypte; species Calypte anna. The sequence continues at coordinate 72,963,770 of NC_044246.1, forward strand.
AAATATACAGGTTCTGCCCTTTTGTCAAACTTTCTTTATCTGCATCTTGCCTGTCAGCCTACAAACTAACATGTACACAACACTGGTTTATATATAGAAATGCACCAATGCATTTTAAATATAGAGTGGCTTTATTTAAAAGTAATTGTATATCAAGGTAGCTTTCAACTGGTATTGAAAACAGAAAATACAAGTGATTTTTTTTTATTTTATTTCTGTTGCAGATGTCAAGTATGCACATAAGCGACATTCTGTTTTTTAAATCTCTTGACCACAAGTCAGTTTTTCTTATCTTTTATGAGTGAATATGTATGGGAATTGTAATTAGGCAGAGTGAAATTGCAGCACTGTGAAGTTGTGGCCTGAGCAATCCCTCCAGGTCCTGCCTAATCCCCACAAGAGGGGTAACACAGGTCCCAGGGGCCTTGATCACAGGCATGGGGTTTTTGCAGGAAGCTTCAAATCATTATGAGAATGAGAGACTTTTGTTGTCTAGCTTGCAGACATAATGGGACTGAGGGTTGAAGATTTCAGTGCAGAACACTACAAGAATTAGTCTAAGTGAGAAAACCTGTCTTCATTTTTGTAAATTTAGAAAAATACAGGCAAAATGTAAACACAATGTTATGCTTCTCTTTGCAATCGTAGTGCAGGGAACAATAAAATTTTGTATATAGAAAACGCAGAGGTAGTGCAAATACATGGTGTTTACTTAATTGTAGATATCTGAGGTGGAGTAATTTCCCAAATCAATATCCAATTATATATTTTCACTCATACTAATGACAAGAGAGATGCAAGATTTTTTCAGTAAAAGTGAAGTGGGAGGGTGAGTATAAAATGTCTTTGTCTTCCAGTGTGCAGCTTACTTTCAATCCCAGCTGGAGGGAGCAATGAAATAATGCAATTCCAAATGCCCTTTTGCTAGGTTTTCTATTTCTTTTTTTGCAGACTGTCCTTAGCTGGATGTCTGGCAATGCCAATTATTACTTCCTATTCTTGCATCATTAAAAAGGGGATGTTTAGTGATTCAAAATGTTTGAAGAAGAGAGTAGATGAGGGGTGAAAAGTAATTGGATTAGGGTATTGGTTGATGCTGACTGTTACATTACTATGGAAAATAGTTTTTGTTTTTGATCACCCACAGACAAAAGCTTTCAGCCTATTTCCTCTCTCCCTATTTTTCTTCCTGCTTGTGTATCTTAGGTGTTTTATTTGCTAAAAAGCACATTTTTTTTTTCTTTACTTTGATGTGAGTGTTCGTGAGGCAAATAAATGTGTTGATGTAATCGGTATCTTGTTTTAGATAAAGATGGATTTGCAACTATTAATTCTCTGTAAGGAATATAATAGCTATTGTGGCTTGTTCATGAAGCTTCTGAGAAAAAAATTGGTTATTGAGATTTTATAATAAAATATGCTGCAATATGGGTTGGTTATGCTTTAGGTTTTATTTATTTATAAGGGTTCCAACTGATATACTTTGTGTTGCATACATTCCTTATCAAATACTATGGAATCTGGAAGGCACAGATAAAGCTACAGCTACACCTACTCTTGGGAAGAAAATCCTAGGCAATGACTTAGCAATCAAACCCAGAGGTACTCATGATATTTTAAAACTTTAATTATTCTAACCCCCAAAATGTCATAAACCCAGCCCCATTTAAAGTATGATGATTATTTCTGAAGAGCATGAGAATATCAGGCTTTGGCAAAGGTAATATAAATTACTTTGACTTAATTTCCTTTCACGTTCTTAACAATATTTTTTACACACCATTTTACCACTCAACCATTTTAAATTTTTATACATTCGATAAACCACATAAGATTAAAGTGTGACCTTTCAGTAAACAATATGTCAGATTATTTTTTGTTGCTCACTAGTGAAGATTCACATGTTTATAGTTAGGGCAGATGGGGATATGTTATGAACAACACAGAAGGTTTTTTTGAGGAACACAAGAATGGCAGTACATAAATATTATAAAAACTAGCAACATAATAAATTGGTGTTTATTTCCTTGAATGTATTATATAGTCCCTTTAGAAGACCAAATCACTAGTCTTTGTTTTGGTGGAGGCAGACACTGATTACATAGTTTTTTTCTGTTTCCTGTGCAATCACACAAGCATTGTGACAATAACAATGAAATTTGCAGACAATGGCTGCAGAATTTGCTAGATAGACATTCTGCATCTAACAACAAGGTCTGCTCTCATGGAGTTGCGTGCAGTGATTCTGAACTTAGCCAAACCCAACAATTTTAAAGAATGGTATTTGATAACTTGTAAACTAGAGGGCTGGGACATATGTATGACTGCTACTGTCTTGGCATCTGCAGCATCAAATCTGTAGTCTGGTATTTTGCAATGATGCCAGGCAGTCCATAGGTGTTGGCATAGACCATGGACCACTTCCAGTGAATAAACCTAGTGGTGTCACACTCGTTTAGAGCTAAAAAAGTTTACTTTTTAGCTGTGCCAGCTGTCTGCTGTGATGGAGAATGGTCATTTGACTAAATTATATACTAGCATAGGTGTAATTTTAGAGTCCAGCCTATAATAATGATTGGTGAATCAAATCATCTATCAGAAGTTGAAAGAAAAAACATCATTTGTTTTACAGAGATAATAAAGATAAATCCAAAATAAAGGAACCACCAAATGTCTTACCTTTATTTTGGATTTTCACTGCAATCTGGATTAAGTAGCAAATCTCAGTATTAGTCAGTCCCAGCTCAAAATGTTATAAGATTGTGTCTGTATGTAAGAATTATTAACATTGCTTAAATATTTTTTGTCTGTGGATTTAGAAAACTGGTCCATTTTTCTTGCTTGCCTTGCCTTGATCAATCATTTTGATTTTCAGGTAAATCAGTACGATTAAAAGAGAAAAAAGAAGAAAAGTTGAGAAATCAAAATAATTAATTACAAAGCTTTCTGACTTTATGAAATCCTGCTTTCTGATATTTCTAATAGCTCTGATTAAAATACAAGAATAGTTTGGGTAAAATTTGAGAACTCTCCAAAGCACTGATACTTAAACTGCACAAATTCTAGCATGATCACTAACAGGGACTCCATAAAAGTTTCTTTTATAATTTATTTTAAAAGAGGATCTCAGTCTTCAGATTCCCTGAATGGTTTCATAATTCTAGACACTATGCTGTCTTTTGTTGTGATGTCACACTTCCACATCACTAATGTGTGTTCATTAAAGTGTTTTTAATTTTCTCTTTTCTAGGACTTTTTTAATGCATGGCATAGTCTATTTTACTTTTGAAGAATTTTATGGGAGCTGGACACACACTTTTATGCACTTTTGTGGGATTTGTCTCCTATAATTAAAAACAAATCTTCTGCATGCATGCTCTTTTAGGTTTTAATTGTAAGGATGCATGTTTTGTACATCTTTTGCTGTTACTGAAGTCTTTAGGAACTGCCCCAATTTGGTGAAGAAAATCAGTAGAAAATGCATTGTGTTATCACTATAGAAGATTTTAAACAAACAAACAAACAAAAAACCCCAAACTATTAAATTTTGCCACTTTTAAAGCAAACAAACAAGAGTAATAGAATCATAGAATGGTTTGGGTTGGGAGGGATCTAAAATTCATCTTGTTCCAAAACCCTGCAATGGGCAAGGACACCATCAGGTTGCTCAAGGCCCCATCCAACCTGGCCTTGAACACTTCCAGGGAGGGGGCAGCCACAACTTCCTTAGGTAAGCTGTGCCAGTGTCTCACCAGTCTCACAGGAAATAATTTCTCTTAGTGTCTAACCTAAATTTCCCCTCTTCAAGTTTTAAACCATTGCCTCTTGTACTCTTGCTGCACATCCATGGAAAAAAGTCCTACTCTAGATTTCTTGTAGGCTCCCTTTAGGTGTTGGAAAGGCACTAGAAGTTCTCTCTGGAGCATCCTCTTCTCCAGGCTGAACAACCCCAACTTCCTCAGCCTGTCTTTATATGGGAGGTGCTCCAGCCCTCTGACCATTTTTATGGCTCTTCTCTGGACTCACTCAAGGAGCTCTATGTCCTTCATACATAACAGATGTGAACTTTTATTTCAGTAATTTTGCATACTGGCCATTGGGAGTTTCAGCTTATTGAATAACATTATGTGTGTCTCTTGTTTCAGCAGAGCTGTAGAAATATATCTTCTCTCATCAGTTCCGTTGCAACTTTCCCTTAGCTGAACATGAGAGCTTTTCTAAAATTGTTTAAGTTGTTAGACAGAGCTCAAAAACATTGGCTTGTGTTTGTTTGACAGACAGTGCAACAAAGGAGGTGTCTTTCTGTCAGCATAATCTGCTCATGGCCCTTGGTCCTTCACTTTCTTTACATTCTACTTGTATGCTGATTGTCACCATGGTGTTTTCTTAAACAAGGACTGAACTGTAGGAATGAACAGGAAAAAAAGGAGGAAAAAAAAAAAAAAGATTACTATCTCTCTACGATATAGACTTCTGTTTTACTACCAGTAAAAAATCAGCGGTTGTATCACCAGCTACAGTAATCAGCAGATTACTACCAGTTGTAAATCAGCAAGGGCCTGATGACATTAAGTCAGGGACAGCAATCAATGAAGAGAAAACCAGAGATCTTAGAATACCTCTGATGACTTTGTCTGCTCAACTTGCTCTGCCCTGCTCACAACATGTAGCAAATCTGAGTTCAGGCTGTAGCACAAAGTAGTTTTTTCTCCCCAACTCAATTATAAGTGCTTGGTTGTTGAATGTTTAATGCTATGATTAATACTGTGATGATTCTTGACAAATTTTTTTTGTTCTGTCATCCTGAAGGATCCAAATAAGGCTATCCATACCTCTGACTACACAAAGGCTGCAGAAAGGTTTCTTAATTCAACAAGGAGGAAAAAAAAAGACACCTTTAACATCATAGCACATCTCATTGTTATTAATGATAATAACCATTCCTGGCACTAGCTGTAAGTTCCACCCTTTTTATAACACTCTCAGAAAGCAATTTATAGTCAAGTATCAGAAGTCTTCACACACAGCCATTTCACAATACAGATAAGCTTATAACTTTTATCTACAGTAAAGTGGAGGCACACATATTAACAGTTACCCAAGTCAGCAATGCAGTTATAATTGGAGATCTGAAAAGCTCTGAGTGATTTCATATATTCTCACCTCAGTTTCCTATTTTAGCTGTTATGACATATTTCTGAACTAAATGTCAAGATAAGATGCGAAAGAATCTACAGAAGAAAATCTAATTCCACTGTATTTGGGTAATTAGTTTTTTCTAGAATTAAAAAGCTCTGCCTTGGTTCTGAGACATGAGTACTGAAGAAAAAAGGAACTGAGGCATGATAAGAAATTTCCAGAAATTCTGGAAAGATAACATTAAATTTTCAGGATTACAGTGCACAAACCAAGGTATTCACAGGAGGAAAATATCAGCACAAGAATAATGAGAAATTTAGTTGCCTGAGATAAGGAGTTGGGAGCAGTCAGCTGTGTGAAGGTGAAAATATCCATATGCTATATAAAAGCCAAAATCAAGCCACTTGCCAATGACATACAAAGTCCTAGTTTTAGCTTTTGGGTAGTCTGCAAAGATTTGTATCTGCCCCCTCCACCCTGCACTCCATCAGCTCCTTAATCCTACAGGCTGTTTTTCATGTCTTAGAATGGGAATCACAGTGGAGAGGAATATGTAATTCCATGCTCTCTCCCTGTCAGGCAAAAGAATACACGAGTCTTGGGACTGGTGAAACAGGCACCCTGGGGAGACTGTTGTTATAGACAGAGTGAATGAGGGAAAAGAAATGTTGAGATTTGTCCCCTTGTGCTTTTATTTGTTTGTCCTTTCCTGTCTGGCAGCTTTCTTTCCTTCAAATAATTACTCTGCCTCTTTCCACTTCTTGCAATGTTATAATTCTTGTATTCTTGGCTTCAAAGTGGCCAAGTTTCTACCCGCCAGGTAGGGAGAAGAGGCTTCTTCCTCCAGGCAGTATGTGTAACATAGTAGCTTTTATACTTGCTGCATTTTACAGGCTGGGTATCTACTACTTACTGTTTGATCTCCTGCTCTAGCATCCTTGGGTTGGCTGTCATCATGTAGAGATATCAAAATCTGTCTCCTCCAGAAGAAATCTTGTAACTTAGGGGACAATGTTTTCATGTGTTAGAAATTGTACAGATCCATTTGTCTCTCCATCTAGGTGAATATTGAAACTGTACCTCTCCCTCCTTCTCTCTCCCACCCTTTTTTATGACCTTTGCTGTTCATGTAGTTCCAAATGCAACAAGCATTCTTTTTGAGAGCTGGATTTAGCAAACAGAAATAGATGCATGCAGCAATGAGCTATCTTCTCTTCTGCCTTACGTGATTATCATTCCAAAGAAGAAATTAGTCTCACAAGATTTTAGTTATAAAATGGTTTTAGTTGCTTGTGTGGATAGAATTTTTTTTCACTCTGTTGAAGAGCCTTTCTACACCTCTATTTATTTGTCAGTTCTGTAGAAAAAAACTCCTGAAAGATCACCCTTGTAATTAACATAGCTATATGATTGAATAATCAGCCTGTCCTTCTCTACCTGCAGAGTTTTTTGATATTAAAACAAACATGGTGAATATTTTAATGTAACTAGGTTTTAATATTTATACCAATTTTAGAAGATACCAATTTTTCCACATGGATTGTATCATAATTGTAAGTACTGGACATAAAGAGCCTCTTCTCTGGCAAGCAGTAAAGATATTAATTTTCTTTAGTATCCTAACGCATTCTGCAGACTGATATCAGGCACAGAATGTGAGCCTTTCCGAAACAGGCTTAAAGTAAACAGCTTGCTAAATAGGTCATCTTTATTTAATAGTCATTAATGCTTTATTGTTCATGGCTTTGTAACTAGATTACATATATTTATAGAAACTTCCCATGGCAACGCAATTTGGCTACAGCATAGTCCCTACAAAAGAAGTATGTTTAAGTATTACATACTTGATATACAAAAGTTATAGGAAAAAAAACAGAGACAGTTTTTATGTAACTGGCCATACCTGAAAAACAGCAAAGTCCTCATCCACTGTTTTCTTCTTATTAGTAAAAAATTAAGTCACCATAAGATGCACGATAAACATTGTGACTGATCCATATGGCCTAAGAATCAGGTATGAATGTGCATTCATCTGAGAGATTTTCAGTGAGGTCATATTTTGTGCAGCTTGACATAAAGAGGCACCTTAGACAACAATCTTTGTGAGAGACTATTGATTACCAAAGAACATCATAAAAAATCCTTCACTGTTAGTACCTGATCTCAGAGAGCAGGAAGTTTGAGAAATAAATTTGGTGTTGAGTAGGAAAGACTTACTGTCCCTTACCTGTTAAATTGGTTTCTATCAAGCACAAACAGGCAATTATATTTTATACGTGAAAAGGATTGAGGTGTCATTTGGGAATAGGGTAACCTTTTATTTTAGTTGTTTAAATGGAATAACAATTCATTTATTATATTCCACAAATATGTTAACAATTTTTTACCAACTACTCAAATACTCTTTATAATGACATGTTTAAATCAGCTGGGTATAAAAACCCATTACAACTAGATGTTATTCTCTTAGTGAAAGGTTACAGGTCATCTCCAGGGTACTGTCTACTCTTATAAATTCCTTAGTAACTGCAACTTTTGCTGCTAACCTACTACTGTGCCATGAATTTGCTTATGAATATTTAGTAGGTATAGTACAGCCCTGTTGTGAAAGAAGAAAAGTAAGAGATAATATGAAGATGAATCGGAGATATATCAGACTTAAAACACCTATATGCACTTTGATCATCACTTTAAACCCCCATCTTTTTCAGTGACTCTGGAAGACAAAAGGTGGAATGAAGGCTTGTCTGATATTTTGCCATCATGTCTCTGACACCTAATCTAAAATGTCTGATTTTTCAGGGGTTGAATAGGAGAAGGGGGCTTCAAGTGTCCAGTCAAAAATATTTTCTTTAAAGCTGCAGAAAAATAGTCAGTTCTGATATGTAGGAAGAGCACCAAAACCATATGTGACTGGATACTGCTTAGGACTTTTCTTAAACCTTCTGTTACTGAGACTAGAGGTTGGCATCTCTGATTACACTTTCTTCCATCTTTTCTTCCATATCTGAGGGCTAGTGGGAAAAAAAAGTAACCTGTACTTGTAATAGTAAGGTGCTTTTTTTTTTTTTTTTTTTTTTTGGTGAAAAGAAATGCATTAGGATACACTGATGTTCTGTGCAAGCAATAATGTTAGAAATTAGTAAAAATTTTCAGTCTGTGAAATTGGTTCATCTAAGAACATGCGCAGGAGTGGTCCACCTAAGGGGAGGGAGAGTGAATTTTTTATTTCCACAAAGTCATGTGTGGACTGCTAGAGAAGAAACTGGTTTGTGAGGTAAGAGAGGAGAGAATTTTTATTGTAAAAAAATTAAGATGTTTGAGATGATAAATGAGCAATACTCGTGAATACTGCAGGTCCACATGCTTGCCTGTGTAACTTCAGTTGTTGTACTGTCATAAAGCATCACATATACTGTGTCATGGATTGCATTTAGAAGAAGTGGCTAACTACCTCTGTTCATAAGAAAAAAATACGCCAATGTCTAGATCCAGCATAGAATAAGGTGCTCTCTGATCTTGTTCATATCATAATGACCTCAGTTCTATATGAAGATATTTTAGTAAGTCTTAAGAGTTTGTTGTCTTGAGGTTAAGCCTTTAAACTATTCTCATATGGACACCCTACAAGAGCTTATCACCAAATGGAGGAGCCAATGTTGGTCTGTATTATTTGGTCAGGAACATAATACCACTATGTGTGGCGTATATTACAATGTAGATCAGTGTTTGCTTGTCACTGATACCTCTGTCTGGTAGTGGTCTTGCCCAAGACTGAAGAATTATTCTTGTTGCATCCAGTCTCAGCTTCTATGAAGTGACCTTCTAACCCTAGGAGGCTGCTTTATACCTCTGCAGCAGTTCTTCCTGTGCAGATAATCACAGACTCCTACGAAAAATGTCTATATAGTTATGAGCAGCCTTTCAGCCCCCCACAGAGTTCTGTTGAGATAACATGCATTTAATTACTGTCTCTGATGCCTTCTATTTGCAAAGTATAAAATTAGTGATTAACCAATCACTTTTCAGATTAGTGTTTTCATCAGCCAACACTGTAGTTTGCAGTCTGTAAATGACAGACAGTTCCAGAAGAAATGTCAGTCTCATAAACAGCAGAATGAGAAAGTCATGAGATGTAGCTGAAGACCTGAGACAGAAATCTGGATATTATCATCCTTAAATGAAATTTCTATATGTTTGTATTATTCTGTTAGGGAAAGTTGAAGAATGTGAGCATTCTTCCCTGAAAGATGGCTATGCACACCACTTATGTGACCCAGGGAAAAGGCATAGAACATGGCTGTACCTGCCTCATGCTGTTTGCCTTGAGGAAATCCAGTCCTAAGTCAAGCATGGCTACCAAAACCAATGCAGACATAGCACAGGAGTGTAAACTGGTTTCAGCTTTAGCTCTGCAGTGTCTAACCTACTGTTAAAATGGTTTTATATGTTTTTTTTGAGTGTTTGATTAATCTGCTGTGTGTGGCAACCTGCTGTAGGCAACTGCTTGAATGGGGGGGTTGTATCAGGTGCTCTCCATGGGTCCTTTCCAACCTCAGCCATTCTATGGTTAACATACATTAACAGCAAGTCACTATTTTCTATAAAACGAACTGTATGACCTTAGAAATGTAGCTTACAGGAGTACATAGAGGGGGTACTAGTAGAGGATCTGCCAATTGATACCCAAGGCCCAGCGTCCTTGAACAAACTCACTATAGGTCAGCTACTAGTATGTAAAGGCATGCAACCTTGAGAGTTGGGTAAACCCAATTTGTGCAAAACCAAAGAGAACAAATCAGGGAAGGCTGGAAGTACTGCTGGATCAGGTTGACAGGAAAGGAAATAAAATGGTCTGGACCAGTCCATGGGGTGATTTTTGCAATCTGGATTATAGAACCTAAAATTATTTTAATTCAGAGTAGTGTGGGTACTCACTGCTGAAAATTATTTCTAAGTGTGTATATGCAAATATTGATCCTATTACCAGTATATATATTCTGTTTCTTCTGCTACATTGAGTAAGTTATTGGGAAAGGATATAGCACTAAATGTACATACATAAATATGTATGAGTATTTATTGATTTTTTTATTTGTTCAGGAGTAAATTTTTAAAAAATTAATACATACAATGCCTTTCAAAAACTACTGTGATTTCCTTTCTCGGTTCCCCCTCCTTTCCTGCCCAACAAGTTGATTTGGCAACAATGATCAGTAAGTACATAAAACATGCGCAGAAAAAATAAAGAAAAAAAGAGTAAAGTTGCTAAGTGGAATTCCCCTAGGATTTTTCTCTGTGAGAAGACTTGGCAGAAATGAAAGATATTTTTACTTGTGCACTTGTGGGGAAAAAAAAGCAACTGTTTTCTTTTATACAGCTTTCCAAGCCCTCCAATTTTGGTGGGCCCATGGAAATAGCCCTAACTGGCAGATGTTCCCATTGAAATTGTAATAAAACCATAAAAATACATGACTAAAGCAGCAGCAACAGCAGCATCATTCTGTGTCCTTTGATGTATTTGTAAGACGTCCCCACAGAAATTTAAATTGAATACAGCTTTTACCACCAAAGCAGTAAGTTGTGAAAGAGACTTTCATTCTTTTCCAAAACCAGAGGCAATTATCCACAGCTCAAAGCATTTCAGAAAGCATAATGATGGTATGATATTAACCAGTCAATTGGACTAATCTGAATGACCATCAGTACTCCAAGAAAGAGTCCTTATTATAGTTACGGTTATTACACTGCTGCAGTTACAAGGTTACTTAGGAAGCTGAACTCAATCAAGGTATTAGAGACTGAAATGCCAAATCATCAGACTGGAAGCCTTAATATACCATTTAGACATGGTGACATGATGAAGAGGCCTATGTGAAAACTTAAAATTTATAAGATCTCCTTGACACAATTCTTCTCCATATTCTGAACCAGTCATTCATCTGAATGATGTACAGGAAGTTCCTCTGATTATTCATATTTCTGGAGATTTTCCTCAGCTTGCAACTTCTAAGAAACATTTGTTGCATTGTAAGTTCTCATTTAAATTAACTCAATAAAAAACAGTATATTGGATTATTATGGGTAATTATTTTTTCTTAATTTGGCTAATAAGAAAAGGGAAATAGTTAGTATAAGTGTTTATACTACATTACATGATCTGGAGCCTTTAGTAATCATAGAACTCAACAACTTAATTCATGATGGGTGAAGATGAATAGATTTTTTGCTCTCAAAAGATGCCAGAAAGTGTATTTTTCATGTTAGAAGCTTAAACTGTTCTTTACAGGCAACAGGACAATTTATTCTGATCCAAACATAAGGGAGTGCAAGAAGCACTAGACAGAAATTTTATAGTGAGAAGAAAACGGGTGGTTGAAATGATATTTTCATGGGACCGAATTGATATTTCTTGTTGCCATACCCGTGGAAGTTGAGGAAATCACACTTCAAATATAGCAGAATCAGCGTTCTTGGCTAGAAAGTTATATTCTTTCCAATTCAACAAAAGCAGACTTTAAAAAATGACAAAGAAAAGATCTTAATCAAGATACAACAGGACAAAAATGAGTATGTGAGTGTCTTGAGTTAGTGCAGTGGTGTTTTGCAAGTGGGGGGCTACGAGGGTGGCTCCTGTGAGAATCTCCTAGAAGCTCCCCTGGTTCAAATCCTGGCTCTTCCTTTGCCCAAGGCTGATCAGATATGGGAAGCTGGATGCACTTCTGCAAGCAACATATTCTAGAGGAAATGAAATTACAAAAATATTTAAAAAGAGACCTGCAGAGCAAAGACAACAAGGTCAGTGAAGGAGAGGGAAAGATGCCTGAGTGGAGTTTTCCTCACAGCTCATGGTGAGATGGCAGCTGTGCCCCTGCAGCCCGTGGAGGAGCACAGTGGAGCAGTCCTCGAAGGACCACAGTGGGGTAAATGTAGATTTGTAGCTCCTGAAGTGTCAAGGTGGGCTTACATGAAGCAGCTGCCTGTGCAGGATCATTGAGAGGGGTAAATGTGGATCTGCAGCCCTGGAGGAACCTGTGCCAGGGGAGGTGACTGCTCCAGCAGCAGCCATGACTCTGTGTGCAGCCTGGGCTGGAGCAGTCTTGCCTGAGGGACTGCACCTGTGGGAGGGACTCATGTCCCAGGGGTTCCTGAAGGACTCTCCCAGGAGAGGGACCCCACATTGGAGCAGGGAAGGGCTGTGAGGAGTCCTCATCCTGAGGAGGAAGGAGCGGCAGAAACAGTGTGTGGGGAACTGACCCTAAAGTAAGGAAGTAGGGAGGGGTGGTGGGGGGAAGATATTAAGATCTGGCCATGTTTTCTCTTTCTCTTTGTAGATTTCTTTTTTCTATTTTTTTCTTCCCAAGTTGAATCTGTCTTTTTTTGGCCCATATTTGCTATTGGAGGATGAAAACCTCCCTGCCCTTGTCTTGATTAACAAGCCTGTAAATGGATTTTCTCCTCTTTGTCCCACCGTGAGGGTGGGGGGTTGAAGCCTGGTTGATACCAACTGAGCCTAAACTGTGACATACAGAAAAAGATATTTCTGTGTTTGGATTCTTCTTATACAATCAGTCGTCTGCTTTGACCAGAGAACCAAATCTGTCACCTAAATAAGACAAAAAGAAACCTGTTGCAGATGTGACCTGATTTTGACTTTGCATCCAGTCTTAGAGGTTGGTTGGCTCTTGGAGCTGCTATTGGATCAGCTTCCTTGCCTTCCCTCCAGAAATTATTGATTTTAATCTCAACTAAATTGTTAGAAACACTCATGCAGATGCCAGATAGTAATATCGAACAAATGTATTGCCAATGAATCCAGTCTCTAGTGGATATTCAGGCTTAGCAGCCTAGGAGTATGTCTATACAGTATTTTGCAAGCAGATGTGAGTGTACTCAAGTTATATTCCAAGCCAGTTGGTTGCAAACCAACTCCTGTTCCAGAGTTCTATTGCAGCAGTTGTGTGACATGCTATTCAAGGTGATAAGACTGGATCAGATTTCTAAAAGTACCATTTGGCTCACAATGTACTGTACATCAGCCTATTTTGCCACTTTGGTGAGAAGGGTACCTTTCTCTTTCATGACAGTTCATTAGTAGAACACAGTTAAACAAGAGGGTATTCTGACTGTCGGACTTCACTTATTTCCTCAAATAATTCATAATTTCTTTTAAAACCTGGCTTCTCTGTTCAGTGTTCACCTCTTCTAAATCTGTTTTAAAAGACTGTCTCTCTCTCTCTCTCTCTCTCAATCTCCTGTTTTGTCATCATTCCTGCTTTCTCATTTGCTCTCAGCTTGCACTCCTGTTACTCCATTTCTGTTGCCTCGGGATTTAGCAGTTAGGATACAACCTCGAGGCCAGATTGTTTTCATACAATACACAAGATGAGCACCCACTGATTCATCACCAAGAGGAAAAACAACGGAGGAATGTATCTGTAGAAGTCTGTACATTCAGCACAAATACTTTCAGCATACATTTTATATACTTATATTTCAGTTTATGTATTTACAGAAGATATTATGGATTTGTATCTCTTTAAATACTGACTATTTACAAAGGCATAGGATGGGGCAGAATTCTTCCAAACTGAAAGAAGATAAATTTAGGTTAGATATTAGGAAGAAGTTCTTTACTGTGAGGGTGGGTGACCTACTGGCATAGGTTGTCCAGGGAAGTTGCAGCTGCCCCTCTCTGGAAGTGTTCAAGGCCAGGTTGGATAGAACTTGGAGCAACTTGGGCCAGTGAGACATGTTCCTGCCTGTGGTAGGGGAGTTGTAACTAGATGATCTTTAAGGTCCCTTCTAAACCAAACTATTCTAAGATTCTAGGATAAATAAATTTTTACTGTATTTTTTCCATGGCTATAGATATCCTCAGTTTTGTTAAAAGGTTACTTTCTATTAATATGGTTCAGGTGTACAAGATCTGTCCAAATAATGCACTACAACAGCAATGCAAGCGTGAAAAGAATTCTGTGGCTTAATTAATGTTTTACATGAGAACAATAATTCCAATTTGCATATTTAATTTCGTTATAAATTGTTATTCCTACCCCTAAAAATTGTTTAAATCATATTTGTAGTTACCCAGTGTCACAAAAAAACCCCAATTCTTTGTCCTCACTTGAGAAAAGACACCTCTTTAATTATTTATTTGTGAAGAAAGAATTCAGATAATTTTATAGCCTTAAAACCAGAAAGTTTTTGTCTTTAAAATGTTTATGTCAATATTAATTTCCATTTAACTTTCAATATTAATTTCCATTTCCATTAGTTTTATAATAAAGTGTTTCTTACTAGAATGTTTACAGTTGGTGCATAGATAAGTCATAAACAGGAATTCTAATTCTTTCCTAGTTATTCATATGAGTTCCATTACAGCCACACTGCAGGCAGTGTTGCACTTCAAGGATTGTGCTGATGCTGATGTTATAAAGCAGAAGAACAAAGTTTAAGTGGTCTGTAAATGTCAGCAGAATCCTGATAGTAAATTATGACTTTGCTATTGACTCCTGAGTACCTTTAGCTACATTTTATGCATTTCTCATAATGAAAGTTTAATGCTCTTCAGATGACATAAACAAAAGGGTAGCACAACTGACCAGTTTCATGAACCAAAAGAGAGCATCATGTATTTATTAGGAGTTCTGTGAAGTTATTTATAGATGTTAAGATAATCTCTGGGAAAACAATAATATACAGAGAGAAGTATTGCAAGAAATACTAGTGTCTTTATTCTTAGGGGAATTAAATTTTTTTTTAATTCAATATACAGAGCTCTGAGATTCAGCACATTAAACTATCTTTATTCTTATGCATAAAATTGGAATTCTTTGCTTGCTTGTAATTTGTATATTGAAGTTTTATAGCTCCGAGGGGATACATTAATGCCCACTGCAGAGTCTGTTAGTGTCACATTCCATGAATAAGGTGCCAAGGCAAACTGAATTCAATAATACAGAGTTGATTATGGATAACGGAACCACCAAGTTTGTGCCTGACATATATGTGACCTTGTAATCCTCTCCTTAGAATTATTGCAGGCATTCTTCCCTCCTGTCACTCTCTTTTATTGTGTTTTAAAATTAGGTTAGAAAGACTGTGGGGCAGAGACCACACTGCCTCTTACATCCCAAGGAAAAGCTTATTTTTTACTGCACTGAAAATGTATCTATTGTGCAGATCATTTTGTGAGATCCTATTTGGAAATGTTAAAAGTTCACATCGTCCTCATCCATATTCTTTTCATAATCTTAAGTGGGATTCAAGAAAGAAAGTTATATGTTGCTCATTTAATTTCACAGTAACTAAAATGCACCCCACTGGCTTCTTTCTTTTTACAGAATTACCCAGTAATGTATGCTCAGCTTTTTCTTTTGTACTATTTCGCTTACTGTTGTAAATACGGTTGTAGTCCCAGCAATATTAATAATATTTGTGAGTGTTTGTTTAACAAATACCCAATTTTATTTGTTCTTTTCCACAAAAAAATACTGATGTACAAGTTAGTCCAGTAAGGCAATTGCTAGATTTTATCAGGTTTAGGATAAACATCTTATGCTCTTTTGTTGCAAACACAAAGACAATTATACCATTCCCCTTGAAAAGTTAATTTGTTGGAGAAGAAACTAATTCTGGGGGTTTTTGTTTGTTGGTTTGCTTTTGCTTTTGTTTGTTTGGGGGATTTTGTGTGGTTTTTGTTTTGTTTGTTTGTTTGTTTGTGGTTTTATTTGGTTGGTTTTAATGCAGAAAGATGAAATGGGTAGAAGACATCTACAAAGTAGAGGAAAACTATTTGACTGTAGAACCAGTAAAGTCTGTACTCAGTCAGGATAGGAATGAAGATTTGAAATTTCTGTCAAAATCTTTGAAGTTTTTGGAGGGCCTTCTTGGCAAGTGTCGATAATATAGAACAGGAGTTATTCTACTTTAAAAACAGTAGAATCATCAGCCACCTTTAGTGTCCTTATCAGAAATAGCTACGGGCTATTACTGCTAAAAATGGTTTCTGATGAGTACACAATCCTGTTCTGCAGATTGAGTGGGTGATATTTTAGAGGACGTATGAATTCTGTGCATTAGAAATAAATAGCTCCTTCTATTATCAGGGAAATCCAAGCAATACCCGAAATATCTTACATTTGCTGCATCAAAAGTCATCTAGGAAAAAAATTATAAAGCAGTATCTATTATTGATTGAAGTACTCAGGAAGGTCAGAGGACCAAACTGTTGAGAATTCAAGAGATGTAGTCAATAAAAGAGGCAGTTTCCATTTAACCATGCAAAGGAACTGCAGACCTTGATATATTCACCTGAAACTTCATCAGATTTTTAAAAATGCCTCACAGCTATTTTTCAGACACTGATTAACTGTGGGCTTTTGTCCTGGTTTGGGCCAGGATAAAGGTGATTTTCTGTTTTGTACTTTTACTTTTAGCTAAGTCTCTTGTAAGTAGTTGCATTTGCTGAAATTAACAGCAAGTTTCTCAGACAGTGTGTGCTTCTAGGATTGATAACACTTGATGTTTATAGTTACTGCTAGAGACTGGTATGCAGAGCCAAGGACACTGCTCAGCTCTGAGGGAAAACATTTTACCGTCCAGAAGGAATAAAGAGGTCCCACCTGAGCCCTCCTTTGGGGAGGAACAGACAAGATAGATGCCAGAATTGACCAAACAGAGTATTCCATCCCATATACGTCACACTCAGTATAAATTTGAGGCATCACGAGGGCCGAGCCAGATCTTTTCCTGCTTTCCTGCTTCCCTTCCTTCACCCGGCATCCTGGAAGGATCCCGTCCGTTCATCTGCCTGTGGTCCTGATCCGTGCCAGCCCATATCTGTGTGTTCCTGCCTCCAGTTCCCGACTACTGCCGACTCCAGGAGTCCAGCCTGGACTTTCCCAGGGCTGCCCTGCAGCCTCGGTGGTGACGTGAGAATTATTGGGGGAAAGGAGGGAGGAATGTGGTTTCCATTTTCCTGTATATTTGTATATATTTAGTAATTTTACCTATTTATCATTACTGTTTCATTAAAGTTGTGTAGTTTAGTTTCCAACCCATAAGTCTCTCTCCCTTATTCTCTCTCCTTTCTCTATCAAGGAGAGAGAGATTAATAGAGAGCGTCTGTTATTCAGTTTAATTGCCGGGCCAGTGTTAAACCGTGACAGCTTTCTTCACCAAGAGCTGGTGAGGATGCTAGCATTCTTTGGCTGCAGAAACCTTGCCTGATAATGAAGCAAGTTGTTAGCAGACAACTAGTGAACTCTTCTAAAGAGCCTTCTTTGAGCTCAGCCAACAGGTAGGTCAGAAAAAGACTTATGTCATCTGATATATGGGGAGACAGGGATTTAGTCGCAGTCTTCTGCACACATTTAGAAAACCAGGTGCTGTTTAGCCCCCCCAGCCTAGGCTCAGACCCTCATTGACTCCACAACTTTTCAAAGTTCTTGGTCCAGAGTTATGTTCAGCTTCCAGACCATGCAAGGCGATTATCCTTTATATACTCAAGTGCCTACTGAAGACTTGCTTTTAAGGAGCTGGTTATCAGAGACTGATATCATGTAGAGTAATTTCTCCAAATATTTTTAATATGGTTCCTATTCTGTTACATGAGAGGTAACGTCTATCTATAGGTTCTACTTGCAGCATTAAATGAATACTTATTGAAAGTGGAAACCATTCTTGTTTCAGCTAAGTGTAAGAAAACATGATTTGACGGTGTTTGTGAGCTCTGATATTAAATACCCCTGGAACACAAACATGTTTACATAGACCACCCCATATGATACATATATCTTCAAGAGTTTATGTATAAAATAACCAGTTTTGGAGCTTTCATACTGATTTTCAGTGGACTGCTCAGTGACAAGTAGTATGACTGAGCTCAAGAAGCTGCACACACAGTCTGCTGCAAGGCAAGACTTCTCTATCTTCTCTTTTATTCTTCTTCATTCTATCTTCTCTATGTATCTTCTCTTTTATTTCTATTGAAGGGGAAAGGCATAAGACAGTCATAAAATAATTTAGGTTAGAAAGGATTTCTCTGGAGGTCATCTGGTCCAAACCCCTGCTGAGAACAGGCTTAACCATGTCAGGTTTCTTAGGGCCATGGCCAGTTGAATCTTCACCACCCCTAAGAAGCGCCTTACACCATGACTTTAGGAAACTTATTCCAGCATTTGATGAACATCATGATTTTCCCCTATATTAAGTTTGAATTTCCCACATTCCATTCATTATTAAACAAGACTGCATGACATTGTATATGTATATGTATACCCAGTTTAGGTAATATTATAACAGATCTTATACTAATTTTTGTAAAAAGACAAGAGCTTTCATACAAGTTTCAGACAAGTTGCTTTCATACAACCAGATTTATTGCCTTTGAATGTAAATCAAATTTCACGTAAAAATTTTTCATCTAAATTTTAAAATCAATGCTTTTATGCCTGAAATAGATTCTGCACATTCTTGACTTCAGTCCCTGTTTTAACAAGCATGAATTTTCTGATTGAAGACAAGAAAACTTCCCGTATTTTCCCCAGCCTGTTGAAAATGTACCACATCCAAATGAAATAGAAAAAGAAAAACCATATACCTGGAATGTGGTTGTTCAAGTAATCCAGGGTACTTCTAATACTGATATTTCTACTTAAAACAGAAGAACGCAATCTGCCACAACAACCACAGTAGATGTTCCAGAAGGAAGTTTAAGGGTTGTTCTGCTTTCAAGTCAGTCAAAGGAAAATCCTTTCATTTAAATACTTATTTATTTAATTTTGAATTGAAAATTTTATTATTTTCATTGAGATGAAATGTAAAGGAACTGCAAAAGCTTTATGCCCTTGAGACAAAGAAAGGTGTTTTGTGAAGAAGTAATCTCTTTGAAGCAGTGTACTGCATGTTAGTAATTCTGGGCTACATTGAGACATTCCACCCCAGTGGCCAGAAAGAAAATTAAATTCTCCTGTATGCTGTAGTTAACTATAGGCAAGTCCTCCTGCAGGGAAGATGCATGCATAGGAAACATTAGGATTTCTTTTATCTGTCACAGCAGATGAAAGCAAAGAAGTGAATCTATGAGATGTCAGTTGCTGGGCTGAAACACTGAAATGGTAAAACATTATTGCATTGTGGAGAGATTTAGTATGGAGGCATGGCTCACAGAACGTGGCCATGCGACAGATGAGCAGAGACTGGTAAGAACTCAGTATATCTAACAGAACCCAGCCGCCATCTTCGACATTGCTTGTAACCAAGGGCAAGATGATCTTTGATAAGATTGTATAGTCACTACATCAGGTTTGGCAGTCCTTTATGCATAGCTATATGTAGTAGCTGCCACAACAAAGAGAAACCTGATTTCCTATCTTCTGCCATAAGGGTCTAGATTGTCTTGTTAGTAATTGCAGAGTTCTGAAGTGGTCAGTGTTGTTCAATTTTCGCATTTTAACTGTAGGCACTATAGGCCTCTGCCTTATGCAACCACTTACTCATGCCAGACTTCAAAGGTTGCTTTTCTCTTCTCACAGCCATATGATAATTTAAATCAATAAACAATGTCACATTATGCAAAGTATCAAAAGCTGATTACCACTTTATTGACTAATGCAACTAGCAACAGTCAGCCTCCAAGAAGTGCTGCCCACCCAAGAGGTGCTCTCCCAAGACCTCAGCTCCACAGTGATTTTTTTGTTATGCAGTAGAACTCAACAGTACCACTGCTGATATTCTTTTCCATATTGCCTATCAGACCAGAATTAGTAAAAAGTAGCAGCTACATGTACTGAATGGATTTTTGGTACGACATTTATGCCCTTATTTTAAGCCATTACTGGACACTACGATGTTCAATTTTAAACAGTTTTGATATTCATGGTCAACAATACCAAAGGTAAGGGAACAAGATCTTTCTTTTTTCTGCAAACTCCTCAGCAGATAAAGTGCACCTTTGTGCAGTGAGTTTGCACTTGCAGGCAATAGGCTTATTTAGGTTCTGCTCTTGAGACTTAAACAACTCAAGGATCACCCTTCCCTTGAACTTGCAAGCTGCAAGTTAAAAACTATTAACCTAAAAATAGATCCCTTCCCTTCCCTTCTTCCCATTTTCACTCAAATTAATAGGTTCAATAAAATTTGCTTTAGGTCACCACAGGCTCCCTTGCCTTGATTTTACTTGTATTATGGCATACATCAAAATCTCATTTTCAGTATTATATTGAAGGTATTATGAAATCTTTTCTGTCTTTCTCAGCCTTTTCATTTTTTAATTTCTGTATAAGTATACAGTATTCTGTCTGTGTGCTTTTAGATAAAATCCTATTTTGTAATGAAAGCTCCACTTTAAATTGAAGATGGTGACTATAAATATGATAACCTATCCAGCTTGTGCTAATATTCTTAATTCCTTTCTTATTTTCAGCAGTAGATCTGGCATTCATGGTCCACTTAACATCTGATGCAAATTTCATTAAAAAATAATCCAATTGCAATGTACAAAATTTAGGTTTTTACTTTACTGCACAGCATTTTTGGTCAAATGTGACCACAATGTCTCAGGCATGTTATTGATTTTCAAATGAAATATTTGGGTCTGACATGGATTCTGCAACTTCCTAAAGGGGAATTGTGAAGGCAAGTAACTCTTTCAACAATTGGTTGGTTTTTTATGATCAGTTTTAATTCCTCCTGATCTTCCTTTTCTACCCACAGGTTAAGTATGGAATTTATCCTTAAGGGCAGAAGAGGATTTTTGTTAGAGCACAGCAGGAAAACTTGTGATACTGATTTTTTATTATATGCAAGAGAATCATTTTTTAAATACTCTCATTTCAAGCATCTGTGAACAGGTGTGTGTGCCATGCTATTTGATGGTTTTGAAAAGAATTGTTTTTCAGAGTGCACAATACTTTTTTTTAAGAGACATTCTACACAGGAAAGCAAATAAAATATGGAACATTGTACAAAAGTCAATAGTATGAAAAGATTGCAAGGATTACTATCATAACTAATTACTGTCATAACTAGAGTAAGAATGGTATGCAAAAAATCAGAGTAAAATAAGAGCATGGAAGCTGTGCCAGACTGAGATGAGGAGAAGCAAAGAACAAACACAAGTATTCAATGGGAAGATGAACAGAAGAACAGATGATAGTAAGTGGTTATTTTGATGTTATGACAGTAATGTTGTTTCCCAAGGATTAGATAACACAATAAAGCTGCAGGATGGCTAGACAAAAAATAATTTTCAGCACTCCTAGGGATAATGTTCATGATATGTGCTAGGAATTTAAATGCTGAGATAAAAAAACCCTATGATTTTCTAAGTAGTTTGATCCTGATGTCTGTTAGAGTCCTCCAGCTGATGTCTACTACATACAAACCAAGACAAAAGTTGTGGATAAAGTTATACCACTTGTATCCAGCACAAATGAGACAAGATATGATAGTTCCACTAAATTCCATTGTAAGAATTCTGAATATTGTTGTTACTTTTACATTAATTTATACTTTGATACTAAATTTTGATTAAATGGATATGAAAGATTACCTCAGATATTGCCTGAATTTTCCTTGACATAAAGAGAAGATAGAATGCAGAAATGTCTGTATTTTCAGAATGATTTTTTCTGATTTAACTGTTTTAAAGGGTTATGTTCTGTCTTGAAAATGTACTTGTTAGTCAAACATCCTGGAAAAAGAACTTTTGAACATGACCTCTTATTGTCAGAATTGAATCTAATCCTTTCTACAAGTTGATTAATGCCTTTCTTTCCAAACATGCACACACATAACTTTTTTCATAAGAACCAGCTGTCAGAGGTGTAGGCAACTCATTGGTTAAATTTATATGTTAGTATCTTCAGTATGATACCCTAATATCTGTGGGGGAAAAAAAATTGCTTTCTCTTTCATATGGTGAAAACTTCTGCAAGCTACATAGAAACTGCAATCACAAGTTTCAAAATCTTACTTTTTACATTGATTCTTCTTACATAGCAAAACTTTCTTGTATTTTGGCTGTCTGTCTTACTGAACAACATTACCTGTACACCATAATTTCTTCAAAAGAAGGATGGGACTCTTTACAGTCCAGAAGTATTAAGTGGAGTACAAGTGTCTCTGGTCTCCACTGTGCAGGGGAGCAGAATAAGAACCTCAGTAGAGCAAATAAAACCACACAGAAAAACCAAGGTGGCTGCAAGAAGTGCTACTGTGAGGAAACTATCCTTGAAAACTCTGCTGTCCTCCTTCTTCAGACTAGTGAGGCATCTTAGATTCTTTTCATAATCTATCTGAGACACCATCTCTCCTCAACTGTTCCTTACTCTATTTGTCTTGTATAGTAGTGTAGTCAGAGAAAAATTTAAGACAAGAAACACTTAGCTTCTAGCAAAAGGTAGAGATGCTGAAGCTATGCAAATGTACGTTTAGAACTTTTCATTAAATAAATGAAGCTGTGCTTCTTGCCTCTTTGTTTGATGAATATAAAAGAAATATTGAGAGTTCTGTAGCTTAATGACAACTCTACTTTGTACACTTTTTAACAATGCTTGACCCCAATTTTTATAAGAAGCAAACAAACAGACACCAAACCCCTGTGGAAAACCAGTAAGAACTAAAGATCACCTCCAGGCACTTTTGAATAGCTTGCTTCACTCATCTAGGTCTTCTAAACTAATGTATATGTAAGTGTATTGGACAACCTACCAGCTTGGTTTCTTCAATTCTTTCTCCTTACCCTCCTCTTTTGGATGAAAGCAGTTCCCCTACAGAGTACCAGATGAATATCTTAATGTGTTCTGAAAAATCCTGGTGGGAGAGTCTCCATTTGGCATATGATGTTTGGCAAAGTCACTTTTTGGCATTTTTCTGTCTGAACTATGAGGAAAATTACATCAGCTTTGTGGTAAAGATCTCAGCATGCTTATGCCCTAAGCAATACTAGAACAAGTAGCACTGTTTAGGATTTGACATTCAGTGTTGGGAGGGGAAAAATATTAAAGATTTAATATTAAAATTATTTTTATTAATAAATGTTTGTAAAAAACACAAATTTAATCTGAAATTGTCTGTCGAGCTCTCAAATTGTACTCAGGGCAATCTAGACAGTGAGCTCAAATTAATGTATTCTAATAAACTGAACAGACAGGACCTACATGCAGCAGATAGAAGTCTGGATGCAAACTCAGATTGTTGCTGTTTCCAAGTGCTATATTTGGTGTTAGTAATTGGTTATTCTCTAGGGAAAGTCAGGTAGAAGCATAAATTTATGAAATAAATCTTAGAAATTTCCTTATTTTCTTCATCAGTAGGTCAAAAAAAATATTTTCACGCTTCTACTGCTAATTAAGATGCAATTTTTTACTTCCATCTATGAATTTATATGTTGTACACAGGGACCTCAGCTTTCCAATAGCTCCCTCTTTGTCTTTAAAAAGTATTTTTTTCATTATGTACTTTCTGCTTGACGCAGGCTAGTTCAGAAATCTGTATAAAAATGACATGACTCATAAAAATTACCATTACATCTTTTTCTTTGGGGAACTTGATCAGAATAATTTCTATACAGAACAGAATGAGCTGTATCATCAAGTATCCCTAAATACTGAAAATTTGATATGTAAAGAAATATGGGGAAAAAGAGAAGAAAACTTTAGTAATAAGCTTATTTCTTTTTCTTTAATATCCTTTTGGCTCTCATAAAATGTCACTGAGAGATATATCTTCATCTGTTTATAAAAGCTGAGTATATTTGTGTCTGAAAATTCTAGTATAAAAGCACACTTGACATAAATTTAGAAAAGCAATTGTTTGTGTTAGTGTAAATAAGTTATGTATCTCAAACTGAGAAGCTTAAGAATTTTATTTTGAAGCTTTGACCACATTTAACTTTCATTTTTAGAATCATCGGTGTGATAGGTAGTTTTTTTACTTCTGGCTAATGATATCTTTTTCTTTGGAAATGGGTATATAACATAGAAAGAACACAATTCATGAAAGTATGGAAATCAGTAAATTGGTAATTATTCAAGATGAGAAAGTATATAAAGATAAATTTTATGCATCTAAACTTGCTTTTTTAGAAGAGGAAGTGTATGAGAATTGGGTTATTCAATTAAAAATTAATTTGAGTTCTGATTTTTGTATTTTTTACACTCTGGGGATATGCCCTGCCATATTTTTGGTGGCTTTTTTTTATTTTTGGAGTGCCTATCATGCTTTTTTGCTTTATACATTCTATATTAGTGGGTTGCTATAATGCATCTTTAATGACACCTCACCATTTTGACCTTTTTTTTCTTTTTAGATAATGACTGTGTCTTGACGTTATCTTTAGTATGTTTTTGACTTTTTTAACCCTACTGGAGAAAAGAATTCTTTATAAGTATACTGGATCTTTAACTCATATTAATAAGTTATCTATCATGCCAAAGTATCTGATAACAGGCAATTTGGATCTATAATTTGTTTAGCTGTGGTTTCCAGGATTGTTTGGAGAGTTAAGCTTAAAAAAAAAAAAAAGAAAAGAAGAATCAGACTTTTCTCCAATCATGTAATTTATTTAAACTTCTTCACTGTGACAAATTAGAATTAAACTGTCAATTCCTAACTGACATGGGCCAGAATTAATGTTGAGAATATTATAAGAAATCTAAACCCATTTACTTCAGACTTGGGTGGATGGTAGATGATGGACTGGATTTAAGTTAACTTTTAGAATTAGCATGTAGAAATATGGCTGCTAATGCAATCAAAAGATAAAAAAGATCTTTCTAGCAGGATTACAGGAAGAGCTCAGGGTGGGCTGAGTAATAAACATGGTGTGCAAAGACTCATTAAAATAAGTTTATTAGGTGTTTATACATAACCAGGGACTTTAGGAAATGCATTGTAATGCAACAAGACAGGAGACAAGATAATAAAACGTAATAAAAAAGAGACACTCTAGAACCACCCACACTGAAAGCCAAATAAATTCACAGCTGAAATGGATCTGGGACAGTAAACAGGAAATTCTGAAGACCCTCAGTCATCCATCACTGCAAATGTCTTTATGGCTGTTAATATAAGACCTAACAAATTTAAAAAAATGGATGAGACATTGTAAAATGTTGTTAAATTTTGGCCCTCTATCATTGTTTCTACTAAAAGAATCACGGAGGGAAAAAGCACAAAACAAAACAAAGCAGCTGAAACCAATCTATTTACTTTAATGTAACATCACAAAAATGAAAAAGAAGGCTGTGCTATATAAAACAAGCTGCCCATCAGCTCCAGCAAAACTATCTCTGTAACTGTGAATCTTCCTGTAATAGTCTCCTGGATGGTAACCTTTAACAGATGGTCCAAAAAAGGAGTGGAGATGATTAAACATGAAATGTGCTGGAGCTAGAATTCTTTATAGAATTCTCTTATTTTTTTCTTTCACTCACTTCATCATTACTTACATTTAAGCATTAAGGTGATTTTCTGTCCCAGTTCTCGGCTGTCTCTAACATAGCAAGATCCTTGCCTGTGATTGGTACTGTGATAGTTATGAATCAGTACCAAAAATGTTGACCAGTGTTTTCCTTGCTTAGGATTAGGTATGGTATAAATGGCATTTCCATGATCTGTTTTGAGGATCTGATATTCTGTTTTTCATTCTTCTTGGTCTAATCTGCATGCACTTCCCTTTCTGTTTAGGCTGTTCTATCATAAATACCAATTGCCAGAAGAGTGGCAACAGAGGAGTGAAAGGAAAATATGCTGGGTTCTATTCTAAAAGCGTGAAATGAAGTGTCTTTTGCAAGCCTTTACAAGTACTGCCTGCAGTGAAAAGAATGAGTAAAAAATGCATGATGAGAATTATCTGATTACCACAGATCAGAAACAGATACACAGCTGGTGAAGGACATATTGTGTATCTTAAGTAGTGAGAATTTTCATGCTTTGTACACTCTGAAGTTAGATTTTACATGAACTGAAATTAGTTGGTTTTTGTTTAACAGTTTTCCACCTGAGGGAACTAGAGTTTAATGAAAGTTCATGGTTCTCTGAACTTTTGGATGGTGAACTGCCTCCACTTTTTTTAATTTTTTTGATTTGCTGGGTTGAGGAGTAAGAGGGGTACAAAGCAAAGTAGTGGGGGTGTGAAGCAGTGATGCATAAGCAAGCTTCTTTATGTTTAAGCTACCCGCATGGAAAAAAAGCAAACTCCACAAACTAATCAGCTCCTAGAGTCCCTAATAATGAAAACAATTTAATTATTGTTTAAGAGCTGATGGTGGCAATTGCCTATCATTTCCCTTGCAGATCATCTCATCAACCATAAACTCTAACACAGAGGAGGGTAAAGAAGAAACTCATTTACAGTAGGTACTTGCTTTGTATGTCCTGTGAATACAATGAGCTTTCAGTGTCCTCAGGTCCTACAGATAACATCTGTTTTTGCAATTCAGTTGAAAATTCATTAGTAAGACTATTCCCTGTAAGAATTCATGAGTTCTCAGCAGCTTTTATATCCCTTAAGGCTCTAGACTCCATCTCATGTACCACATCTGATCTTGAGACATACTGAGATACCTCTGACTTTCATTTCCCAGCTGGTAGCTTCCTACATAAAGTTCACTTTAAAAAACAATCCCTTCACAAAAGACACCCATCAAAACACTACAGACCTTTTTATTTTATGAGATCTGCATTTCTTTCTATTCATATCGTGTCCAGATAAACCATGAAGTTACATCTGTATTGGCATAGCACTAATGATTAACTTTTCCATAAGCAATGACATTAGAAGGGGTTCAAAGTAGTCTTCTACATGGTAATTCATTTAGTGAATCACTGAATTATAGGCTACTCTACAAAGGAATACAATGTTCTTTAGGGATTATACAGAGAAGATCTTGTTTTAATTATCTGTAATCTTAAAAGTCTGGTTTATTACTTGTAGAAGCCCATGAATCCTACCCAGAACCTTTACATGTCCAGGCATGGGCCAGTTTGCAGAAATAGGACCACACCTCATTAGATAAGTCAATAAAACTTCAGAGACAGAAGGACTATTCTTATCTTTCTTATTTCTTTGATGGAGAGAAAACAGTGTTCAGTAAATACCTCCTTTCTGAATGAGATGGCAATGTATAAATATTTTTTTGCCAGGATTAATTAGCTGGGAGTGTAATAAGTATTCTCGAGTTTAACATTTTTTCTGGCTCCACGAATGCTTCCGTTCTGCTCAAGAGTTTTAAAAATATTGACAAGGATTTTTGAGTCATTAGTATAAATAATCAACATTTTTAATAGTGAGAATTATAGAAGAAAATAATATTTTCTACTGGTATTTTATGTGTCTAAATGGGATGAACTGGGCAACTGTCTGTCTTTTAATCTGATTTAGGAGACCATAAAAAGACAATTTATAATTTACTTAAGGAGGAACTGTTGGCAGCAGTAGCAATAATTAATGCCTATCCAATGTGGTGATACAGAAAATGGTTGTTACAGAATTATTCTAGTTGAAAGACCCTTCCTAGGAGTTCTTCTCACAACAGGACAGGAGCGTCTCCTAATGTGAATAACTGCTTGCATTTCCCTGTGTAAAAGTATTTTTTCTAGTAACCAGAAAAGTGTAACAGAATCTTGAACAGAACATGAACAAAGTACTTTCTAAAGGTAATTTCAATTATTCACTTTGGGATGAATATTCTTTAGAGAACTGCTTTAGAGTCATTAAACCAAGAATGGATGTCTTTCTAAATTACTCCATATGTATTAGAACCAGTCACAAATTAAATAAAATGGGAAATATTTTCATTTTAGTGTTTCATGCATGTCCTGATTTTTATCCCCTTGAACATTCATTAAGATGTTGATTGACTTTTATTAAATAAACCTAAATACACTTTCCAAATATACTGTAATAATTTATGAAGTATAAAATATACTGATCAATCAAAGTGGGGGTTTATTGGTGGTTTTTTTTTGTTGTTGTTGTTGCTTTTTTTTGTTTTGTTTTGTTTGGGAGGGTTTTTTGTGGTTTTTTGGTTTTGTTTTTTAAAGTTAAAAAAATATTACCAAATGTTTCTAAATTCCATGTAGGAGTAATCAGCACTGGAAAGTCTGAATATACATATGACATTATATAATTATGTTGTTATATTAAGATATGTAATGAAAATAAGGTGGCTCTTTGTCAGAGAAAATAATAATCAAATACTTCTGCAGGAAAAAACTTCATCAAAAATATTCTTCTAAGCAGAAAGTCTGATGGTGGCTCTTCCTGATCTGAAGATTATAATTTGAGAGATTAAACTTGATAAACTATAAAGAGACACAAGAGAACCATTTCTAACAGATAGGGACAAATAGAAAATCCTTATAAGAAACAGCATTTCACTAAAATTTTCTATTTGGTACTGATTTACTTCATTCTTTATTCTCTCTCAAGGTGCCTTTCCTCACACCTTAGGAAAACTGCGAACTGGAGCCATCCCTGGCTCCAGTCTCACTCATCAGTTCCATGGCAAGAACCCATCAGCTATCCTACAGCCCAATGAGGCAGCTGGGCTATATGGATGCTGGGCAGCAGACAGTTGCCCAGTCTGCCTGCTTGGTTTCCCTGGATTGTCTTGCATCTGGAAGCTTTCCTTTCATTGAAAAAATTTTTGCCTGATGAATATTTTTTCTGTTGAAAGAATTTGATTGATGTAGTAGTAAGTACCTGAAACAGCTTCCCGTGATCACTGCGAGACTGGCTTTTTCACATCTGCTCAAACTGGGCTGTGCAAAATTGAAGGGAAATTCCTTTCAGCACCTACCTGTAACCAGATTCACTTTTAATTGGAGAAGTCTTAGTGCAACTTTTCTAATTTCAGTCTTTAAAACTATAGCTCTACTGAAGCTACTTTGATTTGGTCAAAACCTGGCTCTCTCTTCCTGTGGGTCCTTTGTAAAATTAATGTTTACTTCCTACCTGCTGAAAATTATAGGTCATGTCCCTGTTCTTCGATCCCAGTTTCTCCTTTCTCCTGTTACCTTGTGGTTATTAGTTTGGCAGCATATCTGCTTATCAAAGCCATTAACCTCAGGGCTTAGTGTGTGCTTTCTTGAGAAAAGCCAGAGCAAAAGAAGTGTAAAAATAGGCTCTGAGAAGAGCGGATCAGCAAGGGACAGAATATAAATACTACTGGGGATGAAAACATTTTTTGGTAAGAAAAGTACCTGGTAAAGCTGTGAATGAAAATTTAAAAGGCTGTGAAGGTGCCAACTGTGGCAAGTCAGTTTCCCTGAGGGTAAATCCCAGGCCAACCACAGCTCAGAAAAGGAACCAAAGTGGCCAACAGGGAGAAGGGGGAGTGGACGGGCTCCATTCTCTTTGTTTTTTCAGTTCCTGTAGCTGAAGAACGAATTCAGGAAGGGCTAAATATAGTGAATGGACTGTGTGTTATCTGACAGTCACAGTGGAAACTATCCAGGATTTGGACAATTTTTTAAAGTTAAGTCACTAAAAATATAATCTCAAAGGCAGGTACATCATGCAAGCTGCTGCTTGAAGAACATCAGTGTGTGTTCAAAGACTACCAGCTCTTATGATTTTAATTTTTTTTCTTTCCCCACCAACATTTAAAACATTTTGTTGTTTTTTCTTGTCCTTTACTTCACTGTAAATACATAACACTGCCACCTACTAAGTGCAAATAGTATTTCAGATTATCATCACCTCCCCCTGGATTTTAATCACTTGCCAAAGCCATTTGAGCTTCATATTCTTCTGTCAAGACAATTTACACTGCTGGTGTGCTGGATGAAAATATGATGATGGATCTGTAGCTTTCATACTCTATACTGTGAAAACTGGGTGGAAGTTTTAACTTATTTTCAATGTTTAAAATAAAATCTGTGCAGCTGTTTTCTGATTAAAATAACAGACCCATATACAACTCATGTTGTTGATGAGCAAGATAAATTGTTGTCAAGATAGAAAACTATTTTGTTGACTACATTAGTGGAATTGTTCCCTTGATAGTTTTTCTATGCAAAACAAGAATGTTTATTCATTATACATGTATTATGAAGAGAAAATTCCTCCAACATAACCTTCTTCTGCTTTACTCACTTTGCTGGCTTTGTAACATTCAAACATAATTTCTTTTCTATTTTGTTTGCCAAATGCGACAAGGATAGGCATTTAGATAAAGCCACACATCAAGCAATGATCTGGATGCAAGCTTTTCCAAGTTGGGACCAGTGTGAACAGTGCTTTGATCAATTTAAAGCAGCCTGCACCAGTTTTTGACACCCAGATTACTACAATCTGGAAAGTGCAGAACCCAAGGAGGCTCCACTAAACCATGCTAATTGCCAATGCTGAACCAATGATGATCTATCTGCTTTTCCTTACTACAGTTATTCTTCCTCAGGGAAAAAAAAAAAAAAAAAAAAAAAAAAAAAAAAGGAACAGAAACCACCTCATAGACTGAAATTGTATGATTGTATCTTCCCCAGATGTGAACTTGAACTGGCTATTAGCAGGCACTGATAATAAAAACCAGTACCAACATCTCATCTAGAAGTTAAGTATGATAATGGGAAGGTGTTACAATCCACCCTATTAGTCAATGTAACTTAAAATTCGGGTCTGTGTGAACACAGTTTGACTGGCAAGGGTCTGTTATTTGACACATGGCACAGTCAAAGTGATACAACCCATGAGAGAGTGAGTGAGTGAGTGAGTGAGTGAGTAAGTGATTGCCACCCATGGACCCAGCAGCATCAGGCAACCTTTCTTCTTCAGGATTGTGATCCAGTTGCAGACAGGGCAAAGCCCCGATGTAGGTGACCAAGAATGAACCCCATGGTGTTCGTTGAATACACCAAGTTTCCCATTGCTGTCAAAGTTGATTCAGGCTCTTGGAATTTCACCTCTCAAGAGAGTCTCCTCGCCCAACCAAAAAGGCTGTTGTTGGCTGGCCTGTGGTCATTAATGGTTAATAGTCATTAATGGTCATTAGCCAGCCTGACGACTCCACTTGGGCAAGAACCTCCACACAATGTTTTCAGTTATTGTGGGTCTACACTTCAATACTTAATTTGTGATCTTGCATTTGAGGCAGGAGGATTAAAAATTCCACTGAATGGAACCTCACAGAAGGGTGGACAACTCACAAAGCCCCCCTTAAATATTAAAGCTGTGGGCCCCCCTTAAATATTAAAGCTAAGATAATTTTTGAGATTTATTTTTGAATCAGTGAATAACTTATACAAGTGTTACTCCTCCCAGCTGGTCAAACAGATGACCATTTGAGACTTAAATAATTGTCAACTGTGTATCTGATACATAAGATCAAGGAAAAACTCCAATAGCATGTGGTCTAGAGAAGTAAAAATAGTGGTTTTATTATGTTTTCACAGAAAAAACCCAACAGGCAAACTACTTGGTGCAGAAGTTGGAGTCATGATTGAGCTTGAGAAAGTACTTCTGTAAAATAATTTTTTTTCTTTCAGAGTAAGACTGTTCTGGACCTAAATGGCAACTTTATGCCCAGTATGTGCTACTGTGACAGTGAATAGTGAGTCTTCCTATCTGGTGAAGTTCAGCTTCCTCCAAAAGGTTAGAAAAAATTGTTGCAGTGTTCATAGTCTCACTAAAATGAATTACATTATGTCAGATTTTCAATATTATTCCATATAACTGCAAGTTTATGCTGATACAAATATTACAGAGGGAGGAAAAAGCTTTATCTAACACTAGATAAGTCTACTTATTTATTTATTTATTTATTTTTAATAGCAGACAGCAGTAATCAGAAATCTTGGAGATTATCCAGGGACATTATGCTCTTAAAATACATTTACTACCAATTTAATACACCACGGTCCTTGCAAATAGTGCTGGTGTTGTGATTATGAAATAAGCTCTTTCACAACACGTACAGAGATATATTCTTTGTTTACAGCACCTTTTACATCACTGGATTTGACTTGTATGCTTATCTTGCATGAACCAATACATTTATGCAGTCCTCTGGACTTTGGAATTCTCTTGAAATTCCCTCAGTTAAAGCTTGCATTTAATTTATAGCAACTTGCTTCTCCTTATCTAGAAAAAGTGCAACAAACATCCTATTTAATAGACATTTTTAACTCAGAATCTCTCCCTTTCTAATTCCTGTTTTCTTTTTGCAGAGAGGATATGACCCTTGACAAACATGAAAAGGAACAAACACTTGCAGAGTGTGAACAGCATTCTTTTGGTTATTAGTTTGATCACTCACTTAGTAAAACCAATAAGGCTACTATAGTCCTAAATATGGAGGTGACCTTTTCAATGTTTCAAATAATAGAGAAATGATTTATGGTGATGCATCCCATGCTATTACTCCTTGACATGTATAAATGATGTACTGGAATTCTATAATGCTTCAATTTGTCCATGTTATCTGTAGATATTGCACTTTTAAAGAATAGGGACCCACATTTCCATACTTCCCTATTGTAAAAATTATTTAGAAATCAGCTTAATTCAAAGTAGCATAAACATTAAATAAGTAAAGAATTTATTTAATAAATTAAATAAACAGAAAATAACATAAATATGCCTAAATGAAGTATTTTATAGACAACTGCAATCTACTATTTCAGTTAAGTATTTCATTGTGATGGAATTTTAATAATTATATTCAAATGATCTTAAATTGCTCACTAGTGTTGACAAGTAGCATAAACAAAAGCATATTTAACACAACCATGAGTGTTCAGTTTTGAATACTTTTTATCTATTTTTTTTTTCTTTTCTTTTAAGTGAAATAACATTCCTTTCTCTTTTTTTTCTTCCCTCCATCCCTCTTTCCACAATTTTCTGAATTATGAAATACAAGGTCTGCTGCAGAATCACAGTGCAGTTGAGGTTGGAAGGAAATTTTGGAGGTCACCTTTTTCCTGATCAAGCAGGGTCACCTAGAGCTGGGTGTCTAGGACCACATCTAGATGTTTTTTTAATACCCTCAATGATGGAGACTCCACAACCTTTCTGGTGAACCTCTGCCAGTGCTCAGTCACCCTCAGAGTACAAAAGTGTTTCCTAATGTTTCGGTTTGTGCTCATTGCCTCCTAACCTGTCACTGTGCATTGTATGAGTGCTTATTCATATATTTATATTGCCATTACTCATCCTGTGTGATGAACAACCTTCACATTATTTTATATAACTTCATTATTATGAATAATAATAATAATTTCAGTAGCTGATTCTGTAAAATCTGTAATCTTTGGAAGAATTTTCTGGCCAGATTTCCATAAATTCAATGCTTAATTTTAATCTCTACTCTTGAATTAATTTATAGTATAGTATATACTATATATAGTGTACATAGTGTAAATTTAGTGTAAATTTAAGTGTAAGTAGGGGAGCTCCTAGGTATTATAACCTGCTTAGAATCTCACTGACATTATATGATATCCAACTTTTTAATATAATATGTATCTGTACTATTCTGAATGTGTTGCTGTAGCCTAATGTCAAAGCACTTGTCAAATTATTCATTGAAAGTGAGAAAGTGTCTTGCCTCAGTCATACCATCCCTCTCACCCTCAAAGAGTTTATTGCTCCTGCTGCAGCATCTCTTCAGAGTCTGGTTCTTTTTTGAACATTTTCTCTGATGCAGAGAGACTTGCTTGACACTTCTTGCAATTCCTGCATCTGATAATGAGTTGACTCTGTTAGAGGACACCCTCTGACATGAGCAGAATCAGCCACACTACCAGGGAGTATGGGATAGATGCATCCAAGAAGGGTGCATCTTCATGCTGATTTTACAGTTGTGGTGTATCTGCTAGAGAGTAAATATCTGTCTTTGAGTAAGTAGCAGGACCCAAAACTAAAGCCTGTTGACCCCTACTCAGTCTCTGAAGACCTTATGGAGCATGTCCTCCTCAAAGTTAATTCCAGTTACTTGAAGGGTAAAAAGGTAGCTGTGCATGACCAACATAATTACTCTCTGTGATGAAATCACTGTCTAAGTGGATAAGGAGTACTTGCTGGATATAATATACCTAAACTTTAGTACAGCTTTTGATGCTGTCTCTTACACTACCATTTTGGAGGTTAAGGAAATATGACCAAGCAGGCTTAAAGACCAGAGTCCCTACTTCTCAGTGTCTCCATCATCAGCCTGGATGATGACCCACAGGACATGATTAACAAATTTGCAGATGATTAGAGTTAATTGCTTCAAATAGAAAGACTGTGAGAAGCTTGAAAACTGGTCAGCAGAAACCCTGTGAAGATATTCAGAAAGACCTTTCCTGGAGATTACCAGTTAGACAAAGCTGTATCTAATCTGGCCCAATGCTGGTCAAAATCTGATTGCAGAATACCATTGATCTAGGTGACCAGCACTTCTGCAAAACCATAATATTTTCCCCAGTTTCTCTCATGGCAAATTCCTCTCATGACAGGCATGCCAAGTCTTGGCATTGTCCTTTAAGGAGGCTTTATATGTTATCTGTTTGTCTGAGAAATTAGAAGTTGTCCTTATGTTAGAAAAGTGCCCTGAAAATACTAATTTTTTTTTGTTGTTTATGCTTAATTAATAGACTGCTATGCTTTTTCATCATTTTTCAAAAAACCTCGATGTGCATCAGTTAAGAGCATGGGCACTGGTAAACAAAATAAATTCTTCAGCTGCAAATGTTAATTAATAATCTCTGACAAATAGGGGGTTCAATAACACCTAAATTTTCACTTGCTTCTCCATTAATGGTAGTAGATTCAGTAAAGCATGTAATAATTATGAGTGGTCTAGGACACTAAGCTCTGAAAATAGGTAGGTCTATTTTTCTTATGCTATTCCAGTAATATTTTAGCTGTTTTAGTTTTCCTAGGTGAATTGTAGTTTAAAGTGTGCATGATGTATTAATATTCAAAGTAAAATGCACTGCATAATAATATGAAAAAATGTTCAATAATTTTTATTATACTATTAAAAAACATCAAATAATTTGAATCTCATATTAATAGCATCTTTTAAAATATCTATATTTAAAAGTTAACCCATACATAACTTTAGCTCTCCTAAAATCTCCACCTTTAAAACAATATCAGAGACAGGAAAATGCAAGTTAGAAGAGATTTGAGGTAGAAGCTAGAGACACAGAAATTAACCCAGGCAGTTCATAAAAATGCTGAAAGAGTCAATTTCCATTTATATATCTGTTCAGTCATACAACCTACAGTGTTGCTGCATCACAGTTTTCTATTTTTAAATTTTTTTAAGAGGCAATCTGGGATCTATAGATGTACATACTATAAATGTAGCCTAATTTTTAATCTATAGATTATATAGCTGTAATACACTGTTTATATTGCTGAGAGAAATTTGCATAGAACTGCACAATTTTGTTTCATTGCAGGAATTTAAAAAAAATCTTGTGATGAAGTTTTCATATGTCTGTCAGCAGAAAGAATGTCCCTGTTCTTTCCTTAAAGTTGTACATGTTCTAAGACTCACAAAATTTAGCTGGAATTTTGCTGTGAAAAAACCCCCACCAAACCTGATCACCTTCTTCCTCTTGCTTCCTGCAATCTCTCCTTGTGTTTGTTGGCTGAATAACCCTGTTGTTACCTTACGGTGCTGGCATTTATCAGTCCATAAGGTGTTTACCTGTCTGCTTCTTTAATGACTAGAGGGCCTGAAAAGTTTTCCCCAAATGTCTTCAGCAGGCTCAGAACAGTTGCAGCTGTGGGAAAACAATGATTATAATTACAAAGACTTTGAGTCAGTTGCCTCACAGGACGAGGAAAGAATGTTTCCCTGATGTAAAATGATTTTGATGCATCATTTGGTTTTTGTTGTTATTTTCTTTCTCCTGCTGCTGTTACTGCTATATGTTGTCCTCCATTTTTGCTGCCTGGTGGTGATCTCAGGAAAAAACCATCATTATAGATGGGTTAAGGAAAGTATGGTCTCCTGCTTTAGCATGGAAGGGACCTGCACATATTTTGCTTTCTTTGCCACACTGGGGTACAGGTTGCCTGCTAGGATTGTCTAGGCACAGCTCAATTCATCAGTTCCCTGCTTATGTTACTAATGCTATATTTCAAGTGAGAGACTATGCTGAAAGTCTTCAGACAACAAAGTTTGAAGAACTCCTTTCCTTTGTATCAATTAACAAAAAACTTACATACCACATAACTTAATTTTATGCTCACATAACTTTTGTAGCTTTTATCCACTCTCATATGACAATATGTGGAAGTTGACAAAAATGTTTTGGTATCTTAAAGAAAGAGTTCTACATTACAGTGATGTATTTTAAAAAGGCTTATTTACAGATAAGATGTGGTTATTGTGCCCATTAGAGATGCTATTTTCTCTCTGAAATATTGAATTGGTTGTATTATGTTTACTATTTCTCAATTTCTGTTTATGTTCCTTAGGAGAGGAAGTTTTTAAAGGGATGTAAATACTAAAAGACCGTATTAGATGTCCAACCTGGATGTGGAGGTTATTTATTTCACTGAACTACAGGTGTCTACATCAAAAAGATACCTACATCTGAATTATTTTCATAAATGCCCTTTTTCCTCAGTGCGGAGAAATAAACAGGTTAAAGACATGAATAATTTGACCTGGTTTAGATGTCTTCTTGAGGAAAATAATTGTGCCCTAGAAATGCCCATTCTTTCCATGGATGGAAAAGGGACTGTCTAGTCATGCACTGAATCAGATAAATCCCCCTTTGTGTGTCTAATGCCTGAGTTCAAGGCATTTGAAACAGAGATAGAGGAAGCACACAGCATTACTGCTCTGTAAATAATATCCAAAACATTTACTCTGTTTCCAGGGCTTGTTTCCATTGCTTCTTGTTTCCAGAAGCAGAGCAGATTTACAGATTTAAAAAAAGCCATCCTCACTTATTTATAGTTAACACTCATGCCAACATACAATTCAGATCTCAAAACTTCTTTTCTGTGTGAACCACTCCAGTTGAAATCCAACACAAATTTTCCCTCAGTATGTATATGAAAAAAATCCGTGGACTTATGGACTCCTAGGTTTAAGCTTCATCTAAAGCAAGGATAGATTTCTGGTTTGGATAGAGCCATGTATCAGATGATAGGAAATAATATCTAGGGAAGGAAACAAAAAAACCTTTTCCCCATCAGTTCTTGAAGTCAGAAGAAAATCTGGGAAAAATTATTGCTGACACATGGTTGGAATTTTGTCTGTGATAAGAACTTTTGTGGTTTAATTGCATTGTCAACTTAATATAGAAGATTTAGATACAGATACTGAGATTGAGAGATAGAGAGGTAGATAGATAGACAGACACCTACTCTAGGTGAACCTACTCTAGCAGAGGGGCTGGACTTTATAAGCTTTTAAGTCCCTTTCAACTCCTAAACATTCTGTGATTCTGTTATATATGTATATAAGTGGAAATCTTTATGTACAGTGATGTAATTTACTCCTTGTCACATGGAAAATGTCCTATACAAGGGAGAACTTAATCTTTCCTCTTTCTTCCCTCCTCTGCATAAATCAAGCTCTCATTTCCTAATGTTTCTTCTGTTTTCTTTCTATAGGATTAGATTTTTATATAACAAGCCTGAAATTCAAGTCCTGCTGTCTTTACTTGCATACTGCTGAGTAGATGGATGTCTGTATTTTTGTTAGCACATTTATGAGGTGTTGATTTTGGTGCTCATTTAATCAATTAATGATTTGGTGATCTAAACAAACACATCCCTTATCTGTAAATGCAAATTTTCTGAGAGACTCCTAAAAACAATTTTAAAAATTACTAAGAAAAAACTACTCCTTGTGTTTTCAAAACTAATCTGAAATATGGGAGGCTTTCAACACAGTGATTAGCAGAAGAGGTTACTCTGAAACGGAAAAAAAGTAAAACCACTGAAAATGATTACTCCGTGCAGAGCAACTTTAGAAAAACAAATAGAATCTGAGTCAATGCCAACAGAGAGAGAGAATTCTAAGATGGAGATTATACTGTTATGATATCGTGCAACTGGGAGACTTCTGGTAGAAAACTTGGTGATGAGTTCCTTGCTGATCTATAATAAGGATATTAATATTTTCCAGAAGATGCAGAAAAAGTGTTATTGAGGCTAAAGAATTAAATTTTGAAAAAAAAACTAAGGAAGTTCAAATTATTGCCATTGGAATGGGGATTTTTAAGCAACAAAATGAAAATCTTCAGAACTATGACTCAGGATGATCACATTAATACAGAAATATTTTCTTACTTCTGTAAAGATAAATTACCCACAAATATGGAGACTCCAGGTGTCCCCCAGGGCTTAGTGCTGAGGCCACTCTTGTTTAACATCTTTATTGATGATTTGAGTGAAGAGAGAGAGTGCATCCTCACTTAGTTTGCAGACCAATAGTACGAGTTTCAGCAAGGCCAAATGTCAGATCCTGCACTTTGGCCACAGTAACCCCCACCAGTGCTACAGACCTTGGGAGGAGTGTCTGGAGAGCTGCTCAGCAGAGAGATACCTGGGGTGTTGATTAACAGCTCGATGAACATGAGCCAGCAGTGTGCCCAGGTGGCCAAGAAGGCAAATGGCATCCTGGACTGTATCAGGAACAGTGTGGCCAGCAGGACCAGGGAGGTGATTTTACCCTTGTACTCAGCTTTTTTGAGGACACACATCGAGTACTGTGTGTGGTTTTGGGCACCACAGGTTAGGAAGGACATCAGAGTGCTGGAGAGGGTGCAGAGAAGGGCAGCTGGGCTGATTAGGGGTCTGGAGAACAGATCTTATGAGGAGAGGCTGAAGGAGCTGAGTCTGTCGAGGGTGGAGAAGGGGAGACTGAGGGGAGACCTTTTGGTCTCTACAGCTACCTTAAAGGAGGTTGTAGTGAGGCAGGTGTTGGCCTCTTCTCCCTGGTAACTACTGATAGGACAAGAGGAAATGGGTTCAAGTTGCACCAGGGTATGTTCAGATTAGATATTAGGAAAAATTTATTCACCAGGAGAATGTTGAGGCATTGGAACCAGTTGCCCAGGGCGATGGTGGAGTCTCTGTCCATGGGGGTATTCAAAAAAGAGGCAGATGTGCTGCTTCAGGAGATGATGTAGTGGTTAAGATGGTGTAGGACTGACAGTTGGACTTGATCTTAAAAGTCCTTTTCAACTATGATGATCCTATGATTCTATGAAAAATAGATGATATAATCTAGAAGACAGAAAATTTAAATTAAATTCGTTGTTCTGGAAAAACTAGTTCACACAAAAGCTGATCTAATTAAGGAGCAGTATATAACAATAGAGGCAAAATATCTGCCAGTAAAATGGAACTAGAGTGTTCAGTGAAAAAAACCCATAACCTCTTGGATGTATTTTCTCTATATAAGCAATCATTAACATTAAAATCTAAAAAACAACCCCAAATATAACAACCCCTAGATATACAACAGAAGCATCAAAAAGGAAGAGTATAGCACCCCCAGTGGGTTTAGTTTTTTGGTTTTTATCTTTGTTTGTTTGCTTGTTTTTTCAGAACTGTGTTTAAACTGTATTTTTGTAAGGCTTTTCTGTGCCCACACAATCATTCTCAAACTGTGTCTTTCTCCCACTGTGGATATGGCTTACATGCAGAAACATGCAGCAGCAAGTGAAATTTGACCTTTTGTTCCATGTTTCTCTCAGACCCATGACTTGTGGGAATTTGTTTCTAACCAGGCTTAAAAACATGTCTCTGAGTTAAAAACAAACACAACAACAGTGAAAAACAACCTCTCCTTCGTTTTTACTTTTTTTTTTTTCTTTTTTAAGCCAGAGTAATATTAGCAAAGCCTAATGTTATAATTAACATTTCTATAAAACTTGAAAAAAGGAAAAAGGATCAAGATTTGTTTTATATACAAAAACTTTAACACTGGCCTTTAAAGAACAGACCTGACTATGTTGGGCATTCTCTTTTGATGCAAAGCAGATTTTATTTTTTGGGTGTTTTATTGTTAAAGGTACAGATACAGGTCTCTTCTGAAGTACAGGGCACTGATCTTCTGAACATGTCAGATAATCTTGAATCATGTCAGAAGGTAGATTTTTTGTGAGATTAACATCGATAATTTTTAATAATCCTTAATGATGGCTATAGCATGAATTCAGAAGCCTAGATGGGAGTGTTTCTCTTCTTTTAAGAGTTATAGCATGAACATATCCAATAAAGTCTGTGAGGCCCTTTTTTTAGCAATGTAAGTGAATTTTTCAGGAAGCTGTTTGATTTTTATAGGAATCTTTGAGATATAACCATTTCACAGAACCGGGGTGTGAATATGTCCAAGCAGTTCCATGTTTGTTTGGGTTTCATTTTTTTGTTTGATTGGCTGGTTTTATGACCTTGGATGTCATTTTTGCTCATCAAAATTCACAGGAGTGGTCTCAGCCTACACCATTAGTATCTTCAAAATAAGCAGTAGCTTGGAATCAGTCATTTTGTGCAGTTAATCAGGACCCTCAGAGGAAGGAGAAGATGAGGTTGATTAAGACTGTGGATTGAATTTTGTGACATTTTATCTTCATTTCCTCCCTCTGTCACTTCTGCTATTTCTGTCATAAACCCTCTTCAAAAAAATTGAGTATACAATCTATTGCTCAGTCTTCTGTTCTTCAAAATAATGGCTACTACTTCATATAGTTAGTCTGCAGTTCTTTAGGACAATAATCACCTCTTTCTTCCTTTCTATTTAGAATCTAACACAGTGGGATCTCCAGGAGAATGGGTTTTTTTGGTCTTTTTGTGGTGGGTTGATTTTTTTGTTTTGTTGTTTGTTTTGTCCTGTTTTGTTTTGTTGGTTTTTTCCTTTCTATTTTTGCCATTATTTTTGTTTGTATGGATTTCTTTGATGGTTTTGGGGTTTTGTTTGTTTGTTTGTTATTTTTGTATTGTTTATTTTGTTTGTTTGTTCTATTTTGTTTCTGGTTTAGATACCAAGCCATTATTCTCACAGTATAAAAGAAATCCTGGGGTCAACTGTGTTCCATACATGTACATATATCATTGGCCAAATCTTGATTCAGCAGTCTCTGGGAGTACACAATTTATTTGTATTTTTCATAACTGAGCTCAAATCTGCACCTGATTCCATCCCACAGATGGAGATTATTACTGTTCTCTCTGCTGTAGAAAGGCTGATATAGACCCACATCTATCCCAAGAGAAAAACTGTACTAAAAATAAAAGAAAATCATAATACAGCCAATTAGAAAAAAAAATAAGGTATTGCTAAGCTA
Source organism: Calypte anna (assembly GCF_003957555.1). Lineage (NCBI taxonomy): Eukaryota > Metazoa > Chordata > Aves > Apodiformes > Trochilidae > Calypte > Calypte anna. The sequence continues at coordinate 73,005,173 of NC_044246.1, forward strand.
CGATGGTATTTTTAGAGGAATAACCTTGTCCCCAAGTCTGAAGGTGGCCAAGACACTTCCACACTCAACTTGTTACTGGAACTAGGAAAGGATGCTTTAGGAGTGGGAGCAATTAGAGAAACATAAGCTATTAGATTTAGGATTTGAGGGAAGACAATTTAATTTTGGAAGAATCTCTCTGCTGGAGGTTACTGTTGCTGTAGGAAGCCCAGCTGCAGGAAAGAGGTTTGATGCTGGATTGTGACTTACCCACTAAAATGAGCTTTTTTGTTTGCACTGACTGTACAGGGAATGTGGCAGCTACTTCCATAACAGCACAGCTTACTCCTGGTAGATAATAAATAAACTGTGACTTCTGCCAGAGCTTGTGCCTGTGGAATTCAATTTAGAGCCTATCATGAATGTGAGAAGGTGATTTGGCTGACTCTTCCTGTGGAGACTGACTAGTTGCATTACAGTGCCTGGATACTTCCAATGGGATCAATCAGGATATGTTAATTGCACCAAGATAATTTTAAAGTGGTGTAATGGGAAATTTGTTAACTTGGGAGAAATGCTATATTTTTAACAGTAAGGGGTATTGTTATTATTATTCTTTTGAACAGGTGGTCTAACAGCGTGGAGGGAACCATGCTGCTATCAACAAGAGAAAAGAGAAGGAAGCAGGGAAATGAACCAGCAGGAAGTTCAGAGTTTGTTTAGATAATTTGAAAAACTTATTAGTGGATGGCTCATCTGCACCAAGAAATACAGTATGCTCAAAATCAAGGAATTGCAGCAGGACTTTATATTGCTTTCTCAATTGCTTTTTTAAAGGAAAAAAGCTGAAAAAAAAAATGCTGCAAAAAACTTTAACAGAGGGGAAAACCCTGGATAGCCATCTTTTAGACAGTATTTAAAGCAGTAAGAACTGTTCAATTGGGAGAAAAAGTTAGTGAAGATAATCTGGAACTGCTGTTGTAGCTTCTAAGTCTGATCCTGTCTTTCCAAAACTGAGAACTCACAAAAGAGAAAACACAGAATCTGAAGTAATTTGGTCATTTTTTTCTGATGCCAATTCTCGTAATTCCATCTGAAGAGAAAGGCAATCCTCATCTAGGGACAATGCAGCAATGCAGCAATTTCTAGCTGGAGGCAAAATATAATTCAGAAAGAATGGGACAGTGTTGAATGGACCCTTTCCTAGTAGGTACAAAATGCTTCTGGTAAGATGCGGAGGAGAATAGAAGAATAAAGTTTAGAATTATAGAATCATAGAATTGGCTGGGTTGGAAGGGACCTCAGAGATCATTGAGTCCAACCCTTTTACCACCGTTGCAGTTGCTAGACTATGGCACTGAGTGCCACATCCAGTCTCTTTTTAAATATCTCCAGGGACGGAGAATCCACTACTTCCCTGGGCAGCCCATTCCAATGACTGATCACTCTCTCCATAAAGAAATTCTTTCTAATATCTAACCTAAATTTCCCCTGGCACAACTTAAGACCGTGCCCTCTTGTCTTGTTGAAAGTTGTCTGGCAAAAGAGACCAACCCCCACCTGGTTACAACCTCCTTTCAGGTAGTTGTAGACAGCAATGAGGTCTCCCCTGAGCCTCCTCTTCTCCAGGCTGAACAGCCCCAACTCTCTCAGCCTCTCCTCATAGGGTCTGTGCTTGAGTCCCTTCACCAGCCTGGTTGCCCTCCTTTGGACCTGCTCCAGGACCTCGATATCCTTCCTGAACTGGGGGGCCCAGAACTGGACACAGTACTCGAGGTGTGGCCTCACCAGGGCTGAGTACAGGGGCAGAATCACTTCCTTGGACCTGCTGGTGACGCTGTTCCGGATACAGGCCAGGATGCCATTGGCCTTCTTGGCCACCTGGGCACACTGCTGGCTCATGTTCAGCTTCCTGTCAATCCAGACTCCCAGGTCCCTTTCTGCCTGGCTGCTCTCCAGCCACTCTGTCCCCAGCCTGGAGCTCCCCATGGGGTTGTTGTGGCCAAAGTGCAGGACCCGGCACTTGGCCGTGTTGAACCTCATCCCATTGGAATCAGCCCAACTCTCCAGTCTGTCCAAGTCCCTCTGCAGAGCCCTCCTGCCTTCCAGTTGATCCACACTTCCCCCCAGCTTAGTGTCGTCTGCGAATTTGCTGATGATGGACTCAATCCCCTCATCTAGATCACCAATGAAGATATTGAACAGAACCGGGCCCAACACTGATCCCTGGGGGACACCACTAGTGACCGGCTGCCAAGTGGATGCACCACTCTCTGGGCCCGGCCCTCCAGCCAGTTCCTAACCCAGCACAGGGTGCTCCTGTCCAAGCTACGGGCTGATAGTTTTTTCAGGAGGATGCTGTGGGAGACAGTGTCAAAGGCCTTGCTGAAGTCCAGGTAGACCACATCCACAGCCTTCCCCTCATCCACCAGGCGGGTCACCTGATCATAAAAGGAGATCAGGTTGGTCAGGCATGACCTGCCCTTCCTAAACCCATGCTGGCTGGGTCTGATCCCTTGCCCATCCTGTAGGTGCTGTGTGATTGCACTGAGGATGATCTGTTCCATGAGCCTGCCAGGCACTGAGGTCAGGCTGACGGGCCTGTAGTTTCCTGGGTCCTCTTTCTGGCCCTTTTTGTGGATTGGCGTGACATTCGCCAACTTCCAGTCACCTGGAATGTCCCCAGTGAGCCAGGACTGTTGGTAGGGAGCAGAGGATTGGAATCTTCAGTAGATAAAATAGACTGGAATTGGAAATTTAGTTCAATATTGGAAAATATTGGGTAGTCCACAATAAACTGTGGTTTAGCAGTGTGTTTGCTTCTGTGGTGGCAACAGCTGTGGGTTAGATCTGGAGTGAAAAACAGTGCCTTCCAAGGGCAAAGAGAAGTGAATGTGTTTTAGTGGTACCTTCTGGGATAGCATTATGACTGCTAGGGGAAGGACAACGAGGACTTACCTATATCAGTCCCTTTTTGCCATGTCAATACGAATAGGCTGTTCTCTCTTTGCTGTCTTGTAGACAACTTATTCTCTCAGCTCTGGGAGTGGTTTTGGCTGTAAATCCTGGTGAGGTGCCAGCTGCTTCCACTCAGCCTTGATAGAAGTACTTCTGCCCCTGGATTAGGATGAATTTAAGGATGAACTCTCCCTTACATTTTTGTTTTGTTTTTTTTCTGTCAGCTCAGCTCTTTTTTCATCATGCTCACTACCACAAATCCAGTGTTGTAGTGATCATCTCTACGTGTTCGTGGTATACTGACCTTGAGTACATACCCTTGGATCATAGATTCCACTTGGAGAACATTGCATCTAGCAATTAGCTGACACAAGGCAGGGTGATGTGGTGCCAAGTACTTGCAGAAGCTTTCTTACAGAGTTATGTATGTGAAAGGTGGGAGTTGAAGAGGGGAAATCAGTAGTTTTGAGACATGAAAGGAGTTGAATTTCTGCTGCTATTCAGAACCCTGCTTCATGCCACAGTTGTGGAACTTGGACACTGCTGTGAGATACCTTCCTGCTTGTTCAAACAATGAACAAGAAATAAAACATAAAAACCATGTGACATGATAACAGGCAGTTGTGTGCATGGTTCAGACAGTAAAAGTAATAGCACACACTTTAGAATAAATCTGGTAAATTCAGAAAGTAAATTAAATGCCAGGAAAAAAATATTGCTCTCTGACCTATTAGTTTTCCACACTATAAGAATACAGATGGGCAAGTGTGCACATAGTGGGCTGGGGCAGAGCAAGTGGTGTATATGTCCTGCAGTATGAATGGCATTCAACATGAATGCAGAGCTGGTCATTCATCACTGGAAATAGGGAGGCACATTTCCAATAGATGATTTTTATTTGTCAAGTTTATCTAACTTTGAGAATATTTATCTCACCAGGAGGTAGTCACAGTTGACTAATAAGTCTCATTTATTAAAGTGTACAGTGAAATGGCTATTGACAAAATTATAGAAGTGTCCTATAAAGCATCATTTAATAATAAAAAATTATTAGAAGAGATTGTTATGACAACCTTAAAAACACGCAGAGATTAAATGGAGTCTTACACAAAGTGAAAACAGATCAAAATTTATTAATACATCAGTGCTCTCATCTGTCCTGTTATTTTTATTTATTGATATTAATATGTTTGGGATGCTTACTCTAACACAATATATTTCTTACTCTGTGGAGATCTATGAAAGCATTCCCTACCCTTATCATGTTTCCAATTTATTCTGAAGAACTAGCAATTCAAAGATAAGTCAGATTCAGGTCTGTATCAGAATGAAGGCTCTGCTTTTTGAAGTACTATAATGCCTGCTGAGATATATTTTGGGCACTTAGAACTACCTCGGTTGATGACCCCCTAGGGACTAAAGTCCTACCTCTATGGCAAAACCTTACATTACATCACTCAGGTGAGTGGTATACTGACTTCAGTGTATCTTCTTCTAACTTCAGAATTGCATGGCATAAATTTACAAGCCAAAGAGCACTGTTTCCCCTGTATTTTATTGGAGACTATGGGAGACTACATGTCATGACAGAATATTAAGCGTAAACTACAATTAAAATTTTGAATAATATGGAAAAATTTAGACAAGGCATTGGTTCTATCTCACTGGCATCTATTTAGATGTGGACAACAGAGAATGACCTTATCATACATCTGGAAATTTACCTTGTCAAACATGTTAGAATTCTGCCATTATTCTGGAAGGATCTCCTCCATTAGATGTTGCATTTTCTACATTTCATTTTCCTGTGGTGGTGTAGTGGTCACAGTCATGACCTATGAAGGTTCCCTGACTGGCAGCTGTGCAAAGATCATGACCGTGGGGTTCTCAGGGTTTTGTGATGGTGTGCTTCCTCCACACCCAACCTGTTGTAAATCTTCTGCAACCTTGCTCAAATAGTAACCACCAGTGGTGGTCATAATAGATGTGTCTACACATGATAGTTGCATATTGCTCAAAATGGATTCGGGGAGACAAATCATAAAACAGGTAAAGGTTAAGGTGAGTAAAGCACCCACCTTGACATGGTGCTGGTCAATGTCTGACTCAAGCCATGTGTGGAAGGGCATGGCACCCGTGGTCAGCATGCCAATATGACTACAATGTGACTACTACAAGTTAATTGTCTTCCCCTCAAAAATAATGAGCAGCATAAGAGCCCTTGGAACTCTTCTCCATGTCAATATCCTCCCTGAGTATGAAAGCCTCTTAAGGTTACTCCTGGAGGCTGAGGGAGTACTTGCCACAACAGATGTTGCTAAGCATGCTGAACTTTGAAATCTTACCTAAGTGAAATAAAGGATTGATTGCATATATGTAAGCCTTTAGACATAAAATATTGACCAAGTCTGGGGCTGGGATTGGATCCAGATGCACACAGACTTCTCTTTGAGAAGGAGTTTAGAAAGAAAGGATTCTTTCTGAACCTTGTGAATCAATGGGAAGGTCTCCTTGACAGATTTTTCTGACTCTGTTCTCTGTACAGTAAATAATCAAATATATCTTGCCATCAAATCTTGTGAAACCACTGTCTCATTTATTATCAAACTTTGTTAAAATCTTTATAAATTTATAAATATTTGTTAAAATTTAATATCAGTAAACATTGTTATTTGTCTCTTATGAATGAAGTGCATCAGTCCATCCATAGCAGGTTTCACAGTATAAAAGAACACAGAGATCTGTGTTTCTGAGATTTTTTTTATTACAAATTACTACAAAGTTACTATTAGTAAGACAAAATATAGAGTATATATGTACAAGTCACTAAAAATTACCACTAGGAGAGCAGGTATATATATATTACACGATTAGAGCAAATATATGTATGCTATTACTAAATTACAAATACTGAAGAAAATACATACTTAATGAACATTTACCTGTGTGTGAGAGGACCTATAAACATCTTATATGCAATGTTGCTGTTACAGCACTCACCTAGCTGCTCTAATTGTCTCACTTCAAAGATGGTTACTGGCATGAAGTGCAGAGTCAGCCAGGAATCCCCAGAAAGGGTCTGGTCTGTCAAGGAGATCTTCTGCAGGCCAAGCACTGGGAAAATGTGCAGAGAATCTCTCTTTGAGTAGGTAACAAGTGGCTTTTTGTACCTTTTTTAGCATAAGTACATAGGTGGGCATAGGACGTAAGTTCCCAGAATAGTTGTTGCTGACTCCTGTTTTCCTGGAAGGTCACTTTGTTATCACAGTTTCTTTGTCGTGCACCCATCTTTGTTCTGCCAGCTACTCTGCACTTCAGTTTCTCATGAGCTTATTAGAGGTGTCTGAGGACTCTAGCTAAGGTTGCCTTTGTGGTGGTTTTGTGGTGACATTGTCAGCTTGAATTTCAGCCAACCAAGAGATTTAAATTTTCCTGAAAATGACAAGGAATGAAGATCAATTAACATGATAAAATCACATTAGAAATGCTTTTTAATGTATCACATACATTTTGTTTCTTCTATCCCTTTAAGAACAAGACTTACTGCAACCACAAGGCAATTTCATCTTAAGTCTCCAGAATATCCTGATCAATATTTTTTTTTATTGATAGGCATGTAGCAATCGCTATCATCCCCAATGTAAGAAGGTTAAAAAAAACCCACAGCAGCAAAATATCTAGAATGGAAAAGTAAAAGGTATTGGTTGAAGCTACTTGGATTTTTGCCCAAAATATTGGATACAAAATATCAAATTACCATTTTTTTGTGCTTTTCTCGTCTCTGAAATACATTAAAGGGATTTGGGGTTAAATTCTACATAAGTCTATCTAAATTTCTATAGAATCATAGAATGGTTTGGGCTGAAAGGGACCTTAACGACCATCTAGTTCCAAGCCCCCTGCAATCTCTTGCTTCTAAGTAAGAGTGACATTACAGTTACTAACACTGTGGAGGGGATGAACATCTGGTCAACATGGAGGAGAAAAGAAAACTTGTGAAACATGGTTTTCAACTGCATCCAAAACTTTGCAGTGTAAATATTGTAATAATATTCTTGTGTATATTAATAATGGAGAGTGACCACAGAGATTTCTATATCCAGTAATTTTCAAAGAAAACAATGAAAACGTTTTCTGAAGCAACCTGTTTTCTTCAGTGCATGACCAATGCAGTGAATTTTATTCTTTAAAACTGCACCAGTGAGAAACCGCTTTAGAGTTCAGGGGAAAACAACATTGTCACTGTGTCAGAGTGAGAGTCTGATCTCCCTGATTTGAAATTGCCTCAAAAGAACAATTTTAAAGTGAATAGCCCTGGCTAGGGTGGAGGACCTGGCCTGGCCAGAGCTGAGCTCTGAGGTGAAACCTGGAAAGAGATAAGAACTAAGAACTAACAGCTGGGTGGAGACTACTCCCCTTTTCTGAGGGCCTGCAATGCTGGGACGTCCTTCCAGGCAGGATTACCCTGGCCAGGGTGGAGGAAATCACCTTAATTGTACTGATGCTGCTGTACCTGGCTGAGGGGGCTGGAACAGAGCAGGGAGTGGCGCCTGGAAAGAGGTAAGAGCTGTGTGCTGGATACCTCCCCTTCAGGCAGACTGTTTGCAATGGCTCTGATGCCAATGCCCCTGGCTTCTGTGACAGCTGACTGAAAGCTGCCCCTTCAGAACAAAAGGAACTCAGGGGTGTATGTGGCTGTCCATGCTGTGGCTGTTTGGTCGTCTCTTGACCCACCGCCATTTTGCATCAGACCCTGGACAGGATCTGAGACGTCTTGAAGAAAATACCTGGACAGCTGGGCCCCTGGTGCTGACTCTGTCTCTGTCACTCTCATTATTTCTTCCCACTTTCTTACCTTTTTCTCTTCCATTTTCTCTCACTTCCCTCTCTCTCTCTTTCATATCTTCTCCTTTTCCTCTCTGCTTCTTTTGCCTGTCTCTATCATTTTGCTTGTGTCACTTGTCAGATAAAAGTCTGCTTACACCCCACCCTTCTGTAGTTGGACATTGTCTCGCAGATCCAAATCAAAAATAAATTTTAATGTTACACCAGACTGTAACAGTCAGCAAAATAGATATATTTTTCATATTCTGTGCTTCAATTGAAAGTAACTATTTTGTGTGCATATAATTTATTTATACAGAATCCTCCTATAAGGAAAATTTGGTGCAAGCATATTCTCTACAACATTTATATTACTCCCACTATCAGACAGCTTTCAGAATCTCAGCAAATAAATTAATGAGATTATTAATATACTTATTTATAATAATCTAATTTCATTCAATTGATGGTAATTGGCTGTTATTCCATGCAAAGTTCAGTACATAATATTGCTCTCTTTATCCCAGTTCAAATCAAATAAAAACTTCTGTAATGGCTATAATTTTTACATCATTCTAAAAGATTATTATAAGCATAATTTTTAGCATAACATGATACAAGGAACATTTTTAATTTCTAAGATATAACAGACACTTGAAGGTGCTGAGAAGTTTTGCTCTGGATACTCCTACCGACAAAAACTCTAGTGCCTGTAATTTTGTTGTTAGATTCTGTCTGGTATTTCTGTTTTTTTTCTGACAGAAAGAAAAAAAAAGTAAGGCTGGATGTTTTCATAAATAATCAAAATCTCAGCTCTGTTTTTCATTTGTTTTATTCCTTGTCTTTGCCATTTTGCAAATAGGATATGACTATTCATATTTTAGTAATGTGTATTTCTTACAGCTTAAGATTGGATCTTGTCTCCTGATAAATTAGCATTATAAAACCCACTAAATGAATGAATACTGTATGTCAACTTTTCCATAGAAACTTTACCGGCACTGATATGATCTTCTATTCTATAGTGGTTTGTTTTTTTTTTTTCAGTCTTTTGATCGATTCAATATCTACAGTACCACATTTGTTCAATATCATGTTTCTATAAAGGTACTTTGATACCTTTGGCTATGAGCTATTGGCTTTGCACAGAGGTTCTTCTGAGTTCTTTAAAATGTGGATCAGAAGTCTGGCTTACCAAAATCCATTAGCAGTGCAGGAAACTACTCATATTCAACTAACTGAGGTTACAGCAGTGGGCATCAAATATATATTTGTGCTTAAATATGTACTTGAGTGTTTCTTGAACTAGCAATTTAAAGCCATGTGCTAGGGTCATTTTTGGGGTCAATAATTGAATGGAAATATCATGTTACAACTAGAACTATCAGAAAAGCACTGGAAAAAATATATTGTTGAAAAATGTGAATCAAGTATTGTGAATCAATCTTAACGCTAGGAAAAAGGAAGACCTTTATAGAATTATCAGTCTCATATTTTTTCGAATCTACCAAATATACAACAAAGAGATGACACTGTAGTGGCCTGCTTTGCCAAAAAAACCAAAACCCAAACAACGAGCAAACCCAAAAAAACACAGCATGATGCATGAGTTGTACTGTTAAATTCTCCTCCTTTCATAAAAACATATTTCATAAATTATAAGTAGTAGCTTTTTCAAGATACTGTGCAGTCTGGCTATTTGTGAATGATTCCATTCAGTAGAAAATAATAGCATACAAATGATGGCTGAACTACTTTGATCATTAAGTTATTATAAAGGAATCTATTTTTAAAAGTAATTTTAATGTATTCTTGTGTGCTGTGTTAAGTTGCCCCTTCTATTCTAAGAGAGAGCATGCATTTATAATCTTATTTTGTCCGTTGATTCAAGGTTAAAGACCATGGTGATTATTATAGAACACTTGATTTTACAAATAGAATGTGTACATATATTGCTCTCTTTAAAAATCTTTCTAAAGCAATTTGTGATGAGCATTAGTATTTGTGACAAATCAGTATGTTTCTGTCTCCTTTGAAATATTCAATGGCCCATTTGTTTGGGTTTTTTTGTTTGGTAGTTTTTTGGGGGTTTTTTTGGGTTTTTTTGTTTGTTTGTTTGTGGGGTTTTTTGTGAAATACCAGATGTTCTTTAAAATATCTTGGAACAGATCTGTATTCTATTAAAAGTGCATTGTTAGAGTTTTTTGAATTTTCACTACAAACCTTGGAGATAAACATATCCCACCACTGTTTACAGGAATTTCACATGGAATTTTCTACTCACTCTTTAAAACTTTCCATTTTGCTCTGCCCCTTGACTAAAATGAAAACCTCATAAAAAACAAGCATGAAAAAAATTTTGAAGTATATAAATTATGCAGATATTATTGTCATTTGGCTTTTGTACTTCACAAGAAATAAGCAGTGTCAGACCTCAAAAATCTGAGTGTACTTTGTTTCCTTAACACCTAGCTTTTCCTAGAGCAAGAGGTAATTTAAGGCATATCTAAAAAAACCCCTACAGATTGGGTTTTATAATACATATTAGAACAACTACTTTTTATTATACTTGATGTTATGCCCTTCTATGCAGCTTTTTCTCTTACAATCCATCAGCTACACTTTTTCTATAACCTTTTGAAGTAAAACACAGAACATTAGCTGAAGAAATTACATTATATAAAAAGATACTATCAGATGAAAGACCCCCATTTTTAATTTACTTTTTGTTGACACAGATTTCTATCTGCTATCACTTCTCCTTGTCAGGCTGATGAAATAGAATATGTGCAGTGTATATATAGAAGATTCACTGAATGCCTATCTGTCATAGTCAGAAAAGGTGCTATCTGTCAGTGGAGACTTTATTTACTTTTAAATGTTTGCCAATTCACAGAATATCAGCCATAGTGCCCTCATTCTTTGCTTTGAAGAGTGCAGTTATTAGAAATGAGGGAATGAGTACCAAATAACATAACCCTTCTTTCTGCTCACAGATATTCTTTTCAAATAACCAAACTGTACACTGAACTAAATCTCAAGAGTGGGAGTAGTCCCAGGAAATATGAAGAAGTATTTATCCAACAAGATAACAGAGTAAGTATCTAATTTTAAGCATGTTTTTTGCATTGTTCAGCTTGTAATGTTTCCAAAGAAGCCAGGTTTACTCATTACTCTTAAGTAGTATATCTCAGGATCTTAAATACTTTTTCTATGTATGTCACATGTAAATTTTCATACTACAGTTTTTAATCTTAACAGGAGTTTTTCCACGCCAAATCAAGGACCTGTTGTGGTTTAGGCCCAGGCTGTAACAATCAGGACCCAGCTCACTCACCCCACACCCCCACCATTGGATAGGGAGGAGAAAATCCACACAAAAATTCTTTAATCCAAGCAAGGACAAGGAAGATTTCAGTCCCCCGTTACTGCAATGGTCAGAACCAGACAAACACAATTTGAGGAGCAAAAAAAATTATTTTAATCTATCATGAGAAAGAGAGCACACAACCAGATCTATTATCCCCCTACCCCTCCCTTCTAATCGCTTCCCTGCTGCCTCCCCCTCAGGGCACAGGGAGGGGCAGGGGGGGGTTAGGGTCAGTTCCCCACACGCTGTTTCTGCCGCTCCTTCCTCCTCAGGATGAGAACTCCTCACAGCCCTTCCCTGCTCCAACGCGGGGTCCCTCTCATGGCAGAGAGTCCTTCAGGAACCCCTGGGACATGAGTCCCTCCCACAGGTGCAGTCCCTTAGGCACAGACTGCTCCAGCCCGGGCTGCACACAGAGTCACGGCTGCTGCGGGAGCAGTCACCTCCCCTGCCACGGGCTCCTCCAGGGCTGCAGATCTGGCTGTCCCACCATGGTCCTTCAGAGACTGCTCCACCGTGCTCCTCCGTGAGTTTCAGGGGTATAGCCTGCAGTTTCACCATGGGCTGCAGGGAAATGTCTGCTTGGAACACCTCCTCCTCCCTCACTGACCTCGATGTCTTTGCTCTGGCATTGCTCTCACCTCCTTCTTCTCTCCTCTGCGCCGCAGATTATTTTTTTTTTAATTAAATTATTATTATTATTTATGTTTGCAGTTTTCTATTCCATTTCTTGATTATGTTACTTGCAGAAACACATCTAGCTTCCCATATCTGCTTGGACTTGGCCAGAGGTGGGGCCATCTTTGGAACTGTGGGAGCTTCCAGAAGCTTCTCAAAGCAACAACCTCTGATTCCCAAACCCTGCTGTACTAACCCAAAACAGGACCCTAAATTAAGGTTAAAAAACACTTCTTGGGGCATTTTTCTCCATGAATTTTAGTGGCTAAGGAGTCATGGGCTGAAATTAAAAGAGTTCAGAATGCCTCAATAAAATTTCATGTCACTGGTTTTTAAACATGTCCCTTGTGAAAGAGGAAAATTACAGAGTAGATGTAATACATACCACTATAGACAATATTCACAGTACAGTGAGACACTGGATTCCTTTATAATTAAAAAGTGCCGCAAGTTGCACCAGTGAAGGTTCAGATTTTGTTGTAGGAAAAATTTCTTCACTGAAAGGGTGGTCAGGCACTGGAACAGACTTCTTGTGGAAGTGGTTGAGTCACCATCTTGGGAGGCATTTTAAAGACATGCAGATGTGGTGCTTAGGGACATGGTTTAATTGCAGTGCAAGGAAAATGGCTGGGCCTCATCAGCTTAAGGGTCTTTGCCGGTCAAAACAATTCTATGACTCTATAGTCAAGGTCTGTAGAGAAATACTGTTTTAAAATGTTTTATTGAGCCTTCTTTGAGATTCCACTTGAAGTCCAAGGTAGAATAAAGAGTTTCCATTTAGGCTTTATTCCCTTGCCTCATTTACACTCTGATCAGAGCCCTGTACAAATGAAAATTAGGTCATATGATGAAATGCAGAGACTTCCATGCTGGGTGTTCTCTGGCTATGTATTTCCCTTGTATTTCTAGTCTGTTAGATAAGGGTTTTGGTGTTAGTTTTGTGTTTGGGTTTTTTATTTATTTTTTTTGTTTGTTTGTTTGTTTTAAAAAAAGAACAACTTTTCTCCAAAATTAGAGACATTTAAAATTATTTTATTCTTAATGTAGTCTGCAGTGCAAGAGAAAATTATATTTCAGCTTTTGAAAAGTATTACAGTTTCATCTTCAATCGTGCACCTAGAATGATTTGTTCCAAATACTAAGAACATCCTAAGCATGAGCAGAGGTATACACGAAGAAGCAAATCAAGAGCCCCAGAAATTGAAGATTATCCTCATATTGTCTTACATTTAAAACTGTCCAGAAATTGTGAACAGCTGTTACGCTAGAGAGCTCAAGAATATGGAGACAGTAAAGTGTGCTGAAGAAATCACTGTGCTAAGAATACAGAGGAGAAAAAATATATAAATGAGGAAGAAAACCATCCTTTCTACTAAAACACTATAGTGGTGGAAACATTTGTTTCCAAAAAGTGCTATTAAATTTACTAATTTACTAATATTTTAAGTTGTCATGCCCAACATGAGATTGCACAGGTGACAAGCATAAAAAAGTGTGAAAAGCATGCTTATACTTCCATAAGACTGTGCTACACATTAATCACTGCAGCTGGGAGCATAAGCTGTGCCAAACTAGTGTCTGAATGACATGGATACTTTCTTGGTGCTTGGTGTTTCTAGCTCCTGGAAGCCTTGTAATATATTCTTGAGGAAGATGCTGCTTTTTGGGACGTGTTGTTCCCTGTCACTCAAGCATTTACCACATTGGTCACAGTAGCAGCAATTCTGCTGCAGTGGTGGCAGTTCCGCATAGGAACTATTGGCTTCCCATTTTTTCAGGGCTGAGAGCAATTGCCTTGGTTACAAGGAACAGCACAAGTGGCAGCTGATTTTAAAAGGAAAAAAATCTGTAAATAAATAAAGACACAATGTGTCTTCACCCCTTTCCCCCCTCAGTAATGTAGCTGAACAAATAGCAGTACAGAAATGGTAAGGGAGAATGGTGCACTGAAATTAAAAAAAACAAAACAAAACAAAAAACAAGCAGCAAACTACCATCCCACTTAACAAATGGAAGGGAAGATAATTTGAAGTAATATTACTACCAAATAATTGCAGTGATCAACCAGCTTGCCGTGATTACTATTGTTTTTTTCCTAAGGAGAGAAAGAATTAATTGCAAAACAAAATATAAAAAAGAGTACCACAGTGTACCCCTTTAGGAGGGAACCTATTCCTCTAAGATTATTTTCTTTAGAAAAAGTTTTAAAGTAATAGAAATTCAAATAAAACATAAACTGATGCTGTGATTCTTATCTCCAATAAAAAATTATGGAGCTATGAAATTCTAGGTGCAGATTCTTAAAAGACTATTAATTAAAATATCAATGGGTGCTGTACTGGGCTGAAAAAGTTAGAAGAGTGATTTTGGGATTTTTTAAATGCATGAATAATAACAGCAGTGGTACTCCCTGGAAAAATGGACTCATCTGAGCTATATTTTTTCTAGCCATTGTACATACAATATCATGGCATTCCAGGGGTGTTGTGAGATTTTTGTTCAAGACTTGGAAAAGCTTCAAGGCTAATACAGTTATGTTGGGATCCATCTCACTGTTGGAAGATAACTATGTTTGAGATAGTTTCTACAACTGGGCTTGTCTTCTGTTCAGATAGTTAGAAAAATATTTTTTAAAGTCATAATGAAGTAAAGAAAACCCCAGTAATTAAACAAGGGAGTACTGTGCATGCTAATTGAGATCTCACTACTAAGATAAGTGCAGAAAATCTGAGGCTGGTCAGTACTGACTGCATGATTGTGGGGTAAGGAGAGCTGATGCTGGTTGGTGTCATTAGAGGAAGGTTTTCTATGCATGGAGAGCTTGACGTTTCAAAGGATTATCTCCTAGTATAGTTTAGGTGATTTTTAACACAATGAAAATAAAAGCAGGCCATTTATAGATGCTTTTGTCCCTATGCCAAATGAAAAAAACCAGTCACTTGGCATGTCAAGTGGTTGGGTTCAGTTCCTGAAACTGTTGAGAAGCTGAGCCTACTTTTTCTTGCTGTCAAGATGCATATACCAGTAACCAGCCTGGAGGTTTTTCTAGAGAGTAAGGGAGATATCATTTTCTCTGATGAACACTTACACTAAAAATGTGTGAAGCACTATACAGGGCTAACTAAAATAAAGGAATTGCTGGTAGATATCAATGTAATGTGTTAGAGAGTTGTATTAATTATATTTGTAAGAACTTGGCCACTAAATGACATATGAAAATCAAAAGAAGTAATAACTGAAAAAAATGATTTATGATTAATTAAAATATTTATGATTAAAAGGATGTATACATGAGTTGATATTTAATTTTATAAAGGGTTTGCCTCCGTTATATTTTTGTCAAAAATGACATACATACATTAGACCCAGTTCACAATGGTACTTGGAGGGTGACACTGGCATATAACTCATGTAAAAGTGGATAATCCTGCTTCTCAATTCCTCTAATTTTAAGATGTTAATTCAGTTCCTTGCTGTCTTTTGAACTTTGTATCTGCCCATTGACAAATAAGTGTACAGTGAATTTCATCTCGCAGCATAAAGGTGTCTGAATCTCAAATCATACTCATATGCCAGTGAAGTAAAGCCTTATTAAGCAGAGAAATAGAACAATAATCCACAACCTTTAAGTGTTCTAGCTGATTCTATAACAACATTTTCTATGGGTGTTAGGACTAATGTCTCTCTACTATCTCAGAAAATTTTTATGGTATTGATTTTATTATTATTATTGTATGCTAGATAAAATTTTAGTATTTTTTTAAGAACTACATGTGATTTTCCTGAACAATAGCTAGTCTCCCAGGAAAAAAAGGCTTTAAACAACTCTGAATGTCCTGCATGCTAGTGAAATACAGAGAATCTATTATTTAGCTCTTTCATTTTGGTGTGCACTAGGCAGAGACAAGAGCATTTTGTTTGATTAATACTATGCAAGATCTTACCTCAAAATATTAATATCCCTTAAATGGGCGTATCCACTTAGTAAATGGGATATCATCAACTTTCTCTATTGCCAACATTGCAATATTTATCTGTTTCTCTGGTAATAGTAGCTATAACTCTATGACCCTAAAGACATAAAACATGCATACGACAGGACAAGGGACAAGGTTTGCCCTGTATAATTCCACAAAGATTTATTTCTTGCATTTATTGTCTTAGGTACTTAGGACAACTAAAATTTCAAAATTACATAAACCCCAGCAATAACTACAAACAGACAATCCAGAAACTTTCCCCTGAAAGTCAGCCTAAAGAGAAAATTAGTGCACCCTTCTCACATCTCTACAGAAATGCTCTTAATGTAATTCTGTGCATTCGGAACAGAACTTAATAATAAATACATAATTACCTCTAAATTTACAATCCACGTATCTGCAGAATTCCCATGATAATATAATTTCTTCAAATGTTACATGCACGGAGAAGCTGGGATTTGATTGAATATAATTAAAACTCAAGGCAGAAGGTTTTATGATTGTTCAGATCATACTCATCTGATGACTAAACACCAGAGAAAAAGGAGAATACTTTAACTAAAAGGGTAGTCTTTTCACACCAATAAAAAGCTAAAAAATGGTCATTGACTTTTGACTGGAAATATAAAATGATGTGTACCTTGGTAATTTGTAGCTGCTATTCAGATCCCAGAAATGAGAAGACAACTTGAGACAGCTTTTAACACATCTACTGTTCTCATGTTCTCACCCAAATTTTTATTCAGAACACATTTTGTTGTTTTTTTTCTTATTTTTTTTCCTTTACTAGGTCTATAACAGGAGAGCAGAAGTCTGGTGAACCAGATTCTTGCATTATGGTTTCATAAAAGTCATCTGCTTGCTGGTATCCAGTTTTGTCAATGGTTGGTAGAGAACACCTACAAATGCTTGGGGTTAACCAAGCAAGGGGCCCTGAATGTAAAGTTGTGAGTGTTACCTTTCCTAGGCTTGCTCTGAAAGTTCACTTACTGATAGTGTCAAATGGAACAAAATTAGAGTATTTTCATTGAAAATAGCACCCCCTGAGGATTACACATCAGTTCCAAGAAACTGGGATGAGTTCCCAGGACATCCTATGAGGACAGAACAGAGAAATCAAATTTTGAGGCCTCATTGATGTGAACATTCTGTTACAGGTTTGGATTTTAAATTCACGCTGACATAGACATGAATCCTCCTCAATCAATGATACCTTTATATTTGGCAATGCATGTGAAAAAAATTTAGGACCTTGCAGTGTTATTTGCCCAAGCCATTCTCCTAGTATTTGTTTCCTGGGATCTAAAATAATTCTTGAAGGTTTCAAAGGATTTGTTCACCATTACTTTGTCCATTTGGATATGGATAAACTTATGGTTTCTGCAAAGCACAGTGATTCTAAACTGGGTGAAAGGTTTAGTTTGGTTAGTTATAGTTGTTTGTTTAGTCCCTTTAGTTATGTACTGGAAAAGAGAGGGAACAATCAATCATCATTCATCTTCTAATGGCCTCTCATTAATCTGTAGTCTTTCATTATATTCCATTTTGGTTATTTTTTTTTCAAGTTGTTGAGTCTTAGTCTCCTGAGGTCAACAGTTTAATGGAAGTTTCTCAATCCATTTGATCATCCTTTTTACCCTTCTCTGAATATTTTCCAGTACTGCTGTAGTAATTCATCCTTTATTCAAAACTGTAGATTTGTAACATGGTGTACTGATGCTTTGCAGTTTTGTCCTCTCTTCCATTTCTAATAATTTATAAGATTCTTTTTGCTTTTCTGACTACCAGTCAGCACAGAGCTGACATTTTTGTAAAGATATCTTTATAATCCCAATATTATATTCTTCCTGTTCTTAAGGGCTAATAATTAGTTCAAGAGTCTATCACTTAACAGAAAAAGTCAGTTTTATTTTCCTATGTCTTTTTTATTGAAATTCTACTGAAGTTCATTTATGCCCAGTCCCTATCAAAGTCCTTTTTCAGTTCTTTTCCAGAACTTCCTGATCCCCACATATATTAATCTTCACTGCTCATTATTTTGAATACCTCTTGGCTCAACCCCTTTTTCTATCACTTATAATGTGGGATTTCAGTGCTGTCTCCTCCAGTTTGGAAGCACAAAAAATTCTGCTTCCTATCTTTTAATTTTGAATTATGTATATATAAAATTTTTCTTATGCTTTAATGATAATTACATTCTTTAATGTACAGCCTGACCTATGAAACAGTGAATAAAATACAAGATAACTCCTCTTCTGGGGCATATCCCACTGAGCCAGATACATAACTTCCCAAAAGTGCAGTCTCTCACTGGTCCTATGATACTGAACAGTCTTTACTCTGGGCACTTTAACTTGACACATTTACTCCTCCTGTTTAGTTAAGTCTGTAGTATGTCATAGATGCCAATCCTATCTCCAAAAGGAGGGGAAAACTAACGTATGGTGTTCATCTCAGAGACACAGATAACACCATCCAGAAAGTAGAGTTTTTCCATCAACCCCAGCATGTATTAACTAGGGGGAACTTCAGTCCTGGGCTCCATAACTCTCCTCATGCTTGCACAGAGAACCTTTGTACATTGCTGAAGCTTATGAAGTCCATGAGGTGTTGCAATGGCTAAAGCTGTGCCCTGTAACACCCCAGTTAATTTCTGGGTCTGACTTTCACAGATACAAGAAGTATAAATTCTTATCTTTTGCTCATCTGTCATTTGCTCTCACTTTTTGGTAAATGCATAGGATCTCCTGTTCCATAAATGCTGCACTGTCATTCAAATTCAGTTTTCTTCATAAACCAATTTAATGGCTCACCAAGTACAACTTTAAATAAGCCAAAAACTTAGAGAGAAAGCTAAGTGAAATGAAAGCTGGAAACACAAACCAGATTTGACAGCCAGAAAGATTAACTTTTTGTGATTTGTTTTTATGGGCCATGTCCATAACTATTGGACCAGCGGATGGCATTAACTTCAGATGGTGGAAATTTCTGATCTTGCTGTGTGTCTTTTCTAGACAGATGTATAGATGTGTAGAGAAAACTTCCATTTAACCAGCACTTTTTGCATAAAACAATGTGACTTAAAGATGAATGAAACTATAAGAAAAATGTACATGGTCATCTTAGAATGTGACAGTTGTCTAACTAATGAATAAAACATTGTCCAGTAGAGGAATATAATTTTTATTTCATTAGTTAACTTTGTTCTCCCTCCCCCCAGCAGACTGTGCCATTCATTACATCCTTTCTAGTGAGCCCCTCCTGATATTTGTTACTGTTTAACACAATAAAACAATACCTAAGTGTCCTTGGGCAGCTCTTTTCCCTGTCTCTCTAGAAGGATGAGCAGACTGAAAAATGCCACAGTCTTGCTCAGTCAACTCTTGGCCTACTTTTTATTGCTTCACAATGAGCCACTTTTACATAATTTCCTTTCAGCCCTCACAGTTTTGTCAGTAAACCTGGTCAGTGAGACAGCTCTTATGAATAAATCTCCTTCCACTCTATTATCAGTCATATCAGCATTACAGCTGGAGCAGAGTAGAGCTCCATGAGCTCTGTACTGGCAGGTTTTATGCTAAAATGCATATAGCTTGAGGAGAGACTTGATCAAAGAACTTATGGAGAAGGTGGTCATTGTCCTTTACATATTTATCACTTTACAAGAGAAAAAAATCTTTGTTTTGCATTTTTCACTCTCTGAATTCCATTTGGATTGAAGGTCCTTCCTCCTGTGGTGAAAAGGCTCTGAGTAAGAATCAAAATTTTTAAAGTCATCAGGAAGCCTATTGTAAAATATTAAGACAGGGATCATTTACATTACTTAAACCATTCCCTTTTCCCCTGGCTAATTACTCGTTTACTACATATTACTATACAGAAATCTAGGATGCTTAAAATAGCTCTGATTGTTCAAGTGGTCTTGGACATTATTAATGGAGAGCATGAAAATCACAAAGACTTAATGTAATGTATTTTTAATCAGAGTGTTGTGAAAAAACAAACAACCAGCCAACAAAAACCAGCGAAACTTTTTTTCCCATGTGTTAATAGATTGTTACTTTCATTGCTCTTAAATGTACATCTAGTAATTTCACAATATTTACATTTTAAAAACCTTACTGCCATTTAGTGCAATTTTATATTACAATACTAATGTTATGCAAGAATTAAATTCAACTCCTTTCTGAAATGCAATATTGAATTGCTTTTCTTTCTTTTAAATGTTCTTTCTTCTATTTCATTTTTTAAAAATTCTAGTAAACATTGAGAATTCTACTGCTGCTTTCACAGAAGTGCCTAATAACACCTTCATTCTGTTTCTAGACTAATAATCTGACTTAATTATGAATGATGCTAAGATTATAAATGATTGGGTGGTTTTCTGAAAATGTAAATTGATTTTACATGCTTTTTATTCTGAATCTTTCTAAATCAGGATTAATGTTCCAAGCTGGAACATCTGCTTTCAATAAAATTCATATGTATTTTCCCCCGCAAATGCATTTCTAATATGTAATTTTGCTTTTGTTTGCAGCTCTTTCCATACTTTTTCCTCATTTTTGTTTCAGACGTGTTAAAAGGAGAGTTATATTCTCTGTCCATCTGAGGCATTTTGGCATTTTGCTTGGGATGATGGATGGCAAAGCTTGGAGTAATGTGCAATAGCCATTAGTGACATGGGATGAGATGCTCACTCAGAGGGTGTCAGGTCTGAGTGAGATCTGCCACTACAGGTCTGTTCTTCCCAGGAGTGTGGAGTGAGAGGTTACATAGCAATTCCCTTGACCTTGCTTGGTAAAAAAGTTGAAATAAACTGGAAACCAGTCACTGTGAAGCCTTCCTCTGCAGGCATTGTATGTTGTGCTCTAAGAGGGCACTGGTAGAACAGAAAGCAGAGACATCTGTCTAAAGTATGGTGTGAATGTGGCACCTAGGGAACAGACAGGGCATCTTCTCCAAGCGAAGAATTATTCCAATCAGAATTAATTACTCAGAGCTCTGGCAGACCAAAGTAAACCACAAGTTTGCATGCTGGGTGGGAATATAATATTACACAATTATAATATAATATTACACAACTTTCTTTAAGAATTCCTAAGTTTTCTCAAACATCTGTTTTAGGAAGATGATCCGAAATATGCATGCACTCACTTGCAAAAAAGAGAAAACCTCCCACTCAAGAGTACCTAGAGAGATGGAATTGCTCACCCAAAAAGGGGAAGGGCTCATTCAAGGAGTATCAAGAATATATCTAGAACAACAATCATTCACCAAGAGTAGGGCTACTCAGTCCCAGGAGATTTTCTTTGGGTGGGATCCCAGACCCAAGGGAAGAACTTCTGACCACAGACCTGCTACTTTGAGGAGATCTACACCAAGGGTTCTCTGGTGGGGAGCCCCACTTTATAGCCTGGTCAGATCTGAACTGTGATCATCTATTGATCATGGCCTTGAGTCTTCTCTGGACTGATGTGTCCTATTAGCTGGGAACCATGTCTATCAACCAGGGTTCCCATCTCCTTTTTCCCATCACTGGTGTAGGGATACATGCTGGTCTACACCCAACCAGGGTTCATACATGCAGCAGCCATGTGTTCACTGCCAGTGGTGTGAAAATAATGGTGTGAAAAAAGAGCCAGTGGCACAAAAACGAGGGCACCAGAGAGTCTGTTTCCAGGTTAAGAACCATACCCCCTGGGGATGGGGAGGGGTGTTACCCTCCTGCCACACATAGTGACCTGTTGTCCCATGGCACAGAGCAAAGGTACATATGTCCCTTTCAGCTCTTACCATTTCAACCCTTTTTCACATTTCAGGGAGAAAAATCAAGGGCAGAAGGTATTTCTGCTTCATTAGAAAAGGAAATGGAGGAAGCTTTTTGATTGTTCCATCTGACCAGTTGCAGTATCTCTGGGGGGTCTTTAGCAGAGATAAAAGAGGACTAAGACATATTTCTGACCCTTTTTCTTTGAGACCTTCTTTGTCCTCATATCTGTGTCAAAGCCAATAAATAAACCAGACAGCAAGAAAGGGTCAAGCTGAATGTGCTTGTGTGTACACATTGACTTTTCAAGAGATTCCAGGAGCTTTATTGTATAAATCTGAGGGAAAAGCAAAATGCAGGGCCCCCCAGACAAAAAAAAAAAAAAAAAAGGATTTAAATGTGTTCTTGCTATACTAGTTCCCAGTGAAAGTAGCTGTGCAAAAAGAATGACAGAAATAATTTACAGTAATGCCTGAAAGTGCCAAAGTTCTCTATTTTCCCTTTCTATTTCTTCATGGCTTCCACACCAAACTTTTTAAATTACCTCAATGCAGGCAAAGTAGGCAGTTGCCTGGGGCAGCCACAGCTTTAGTACCTACATTTCCCTTGAAAAGTTTTGCAGATCTATTTGTTGAGGAGAGCAAGAAACTATTCAGAGCAGCAGCCACTGAGAAGCAGCTGCTGATTCCACCTTCTCCCCTTGTACAGTCCCAGCAGGAGGAGCAAATTAGATCTTTAGGCCCTGTCTCCAACTTCTTCCTCCCCTTCCCTCCAAATGTTACTGGCTATTCAACCCAACATAAGCTGTTCAACCCAATTCTCTCCCTAACTTTCCCACAGCAAGGAATAACTTTATCACAATGCTCTTGGAGTGGGTAAAGTTGATTTTTCTCATGTTTTTGAGAAGCCAACCCAAGATCCAGGTAAATATTCAGCTTTCCCAAAGACCTTTAGAATGCTCGAAAGGTTTCTTTTTCATTAAAATTCCACACTACTGAGGTTCTGCTGTATGTTGGCCTTTTGCAGTCAGCCAAGTTATTTCATCCTCCAAGGCTACACTCTAGAAACTATCAGAAACGGTAACATTTGTTTAAAAATGCTTTTAGTATTTCTTGCTAATCACTCCCAAATCTGTCGATGTTCATTTATCAACATATATTTGTGCTCTATAATGCACTTTTGAGGTTTGATTATCACCTATATTACTCCTTACAGTTCCTGTCTTCATGGTGTATTACACTTTTAAAGAACTTTATCCATAAACATTTGTCTAATATGCTGCTACTTGCCGAATACCTTGAATTTAGTTTTTCTGTTGTTCTCTTAATGAATAAAATGAAAATTGAAGAAATGAAATATAAGGCCAGTGAATCAGCTAATTAAGAAATTTTTAACATGCAATTTTTTTAACTTTCCTGGGAAATGTGGGAAATTACAATCCTGAAATTGCTGACAGTTTTTGCATTAAAATTTTATCATAATCAACAGAAAAATAAAGGCAGTTTCATTGCATTATTGGGATGCGATCCTGGACAGATATTTTAAACTTCAGTTTTTATGACAGCACTGTGCATAGTGTAAATGAAATATCTTTACAACTCATTCGTACCATGACCACCTGTTCAGTTCTTTGTGTTGCATCTAATTACCAGAAGTTAGTGGATTCATCACTTCTGGAAGTTACTGAAATGTCATGTTCCCATGGAAAACCAGAATACAATGAGGAAAACTGGAGACAGTAGCTGACCCAGCTGATAATTTTGATAATTTAAAATTTAATTTATTGATAAATATTTTTTTCAAGAAAATAATTATTTGTGTTTATGCACTACATTTCCTTCCAGTGTTGTTCTCTCATTGATATTAGAATTTAACATTAAGTGTTAATGCTTTTTACTAAGAAGCAGGTTAATTGTATCATCTAGTTTCAATTAGCTCTAATAGAGTGCATGTATAGCTTTGGAGTCTATTGTGCATATCTTACCATAGATGGGGAAATGAAGTAAAAGCTATTATTTTGATGTCCTGATAAATTATGTTCCACATTATGTTAGATTAACAAAATCCATGACTAATGTCCCATGTACACATGAGCTGTGACAGCATTTCTGAGTGTTAATAAATCTGAGCACTGGCTGATGTCCAGTTCTTTTTTTATGGTAAATGCAAATTAAGTTCTCATCTTCTCATTATACTTAGTAATTTACTTTTAAATGCTCAAATCTAGTCATTATTGTTGGCAACCTTTATACTGTAGCTCTCCGGACTGAATTAAAAATAATAATAAAGTAAGGATTATATCTTGGTTTGGGCTTGAAGACAGTTGTTCTCCCTGAAAACACATTGCAGTCATAATAAGCAAATTAGTGGCTGCAGGCAACATTTTTTTTTGAAGCACAGTGGACTTGAAGACACTGAATTTGTTTGCAAGCTTCACCAGTATTCAAACCAACAAAAAGATCTTTCTGTGCAATAGAAAAAGGAAAAATCTCTGTTATAAGAAAGAAATTCTTAGTTTTTGCAGCTGCAAGGTGCTACTGAGACCAAGGACATGGAAGGGTGCAACATGTAAGGGTGCTGGGAGCACTGCTTTCTGAATAAGATTGTGGTTGGCTGCAGCCCTGTAAGGCACATCAAACAGCAGTTTTGAGTGCTCTAGGACCACTTCTATGGTGAAGACCAACCTATTCCCTACCATCAGTCCTAGGAGGAGCATGGTTTTTTCTCAGGCAGAGTGCAACTGGAAACTTTGCTTCTTTCCATTACGGGTCTGTGCTGGAAGCATTCTTCCAAGGCTAGTGGTAATTGGTTTGTAGAAGCTGTCACACATAGAGGTTAATGCATAAAATAGATTTCACAGCCTGGCCTGCCAATGGTTAACTTAGCATCTAGAGATGTTGTAGATCCAAATATGGTTAGTTCAAGGCAGGGCACTAACATGGTACCTGGAATATTTGGTTTCTAGATTGGCTAACACTACACAGAAATTAGTATCTTCCTTAGCACATGCTGTTGGGTTCAGAATTGTGATTTAATGCCTCTTGTGTTGCTGAGGTGACCCAATCTTAGAGAGATGTTCTTAAATATTTACTGACTTCTAGAGTCCCTGTGCAGTCAAGAAAAATAAAACTGTGGGAGCAGAGGACAACATAATTTTCTGAAGTTCAGTCCAGAGTATAGTCCAGTTCTTGGACTGATTGTAGTGAGCCTTTGCATACAGAGAACTAGCACCTAGATCCTTAAGTTGCTGCAAATGATTATATGAAGCAGGATATTTTGCATAAGTTGAGATCTAGGCTCTGAATCTGCAGCTGCCCTCCTGTGGCAAGTATAAATGGGAGGCAGATGCATTGGGTACAGCATGACTGGAAGAAGTGCACGTGATTGTGACATACTATACAGAAAGTTTCCATCCTACACTGTATTTTGCTATCCAGACTTGAGTCATAGAAAAGATTTCTTTCTTTGTGGTGCAGCAGGCACACTCAGGCTCCTTCAGATAATATTTGAGTTACAAATTTTCTGGATGTGATGTATTTGAAAGGCACAAAAATTTGTTGTGCTTTGCCTTGGGTACAATAGTTTGGCATTGCTGAAAGAGACTATGTTTAATGGAAAGGCTGAAGCCCTATGAGCTCTTTTAGTAAGTCAGTTCAACCCACATCTGAATATTTGATGGCTGGACCATAACATACAGTGACTTAGTGTTTACTATATTTTTGCACCCATCTGACATTAGTGACAAATAAGTGCTACAGATCTTAACCCAAAGAATTATGTCAATCATACATATATTTTCCCAAAACGTTCATCTGTGAAACATCTTCATCCTCACTTGGTAAATGATGAACAAATTAACAAATTGAATCTGACAGAATAGTATTTCAGTTGCTATTCTTAACCATTTTTTCATGTGAACATGATTCTAAAGACTATAAAATAGTAAAGGGAAAGAAGGATGTGAATACAGTTTATTCTACGAGCAAGTCTTCTCAGCTACTTCAAGGATAAGATATCAAAGAAAGAAATAATTTGACAATTTAAATAGTAAATATATAGTGCATGTTGTAGAGGCAGCAAGTTCCTTCCATGCAAAGGCCCAAATTATTTTTGGAGAGAGCACAGTGGCTGGAATTTATTTATCTGTCAGAGCTGGAACCTCTGAAGGGCTTCTTTGTGTGTATTGGTGAGGCTTTAATTGAAGCAGACAATGAACAGGCTAGAGAATACTGAGAGTGATTAACTGCATCACCTGCCATTCATGAGAATTTAACTGCTAGAGCTTTTCTCAAGAGGCAGATACATGGTTTATCAAGTAGACTTTTTTACCCATTCTGCTTAAGTGTCTAAACATAACTAAAGTGTAGACTGATCACCTTTATTGAGGGAAAAGTAGACTTCTGGGGGGGGTGTTTCAACTAAAATGTGTACCTAAAATGAATTGGTCTCTGAAGATGTCATTTCTCACCACTGGTATTAGAAGCAACCTAGGGTTACTAATGACTTAGATTTAGACATCCCTTGAGGAAAAGCTTGTCATTGGTATGTCTTAATTTAATATTTCTTTGCATGTGTCCTGGTTTGGACAGGATGATAGGCCTGCCATGAGGGGCAGTCAATCAGTAGCCCTGAATCAGCTGGGACCATATGTCAGGGCAGCTGCCCCCAGCTGAGTAACAGAGGTGTCCCACGTCTCTCACCTCATGCTCATTATAAAGGGAGAAGTGTGAGGAGGGTGGGGAGTTGTCTTTCCTGGAGTTCTTACCTGTTAGCCTGCTGCTCCCTCTGCTACTCTTGAGGCCTAAGCTAAGTATAAGCTTATATGCTTTATGTTGGTGTTTGTATCAGTAATATTATTTTGTTAAATCTGTTTATTGAAAGGACACAGAGCTCCCTGAACGTGTCCAGAGAATCCCTAAAATGATCAGAGGCCTGGAGTACTTCCCCTGTGAAGACAGGATGAGGAAATTGGGGTTGTTCAGTTTAGAAAAGAGGAGGCTCTGAGGTGACTTTATAGTGGCTTTCCACTATTTGAAGGGGACCTACAAGAAAGCTGGGGTAGGGCTTTTTACACAGGTGTGTAGTGAGGGGACAAGGGGCAATGATTCCAAACTTGAAGAAGGGAGATTTAGGTTAGACATTAGCAAAAAATTTTTTTCTTTGAAGATGGTAAGACACGGGAACAGGTTGCCCAAAGAAGTTGTGACTGGCCCCTCCCTGGAAGTGTTCAAGGCCTTTCTGGATGGGGCCTTGAGCAACTTGATCTAGTGGAGGGTGTCCCAGGCCATGCAGGGTGGGTTGGAACTGGGTGATCTTTAAGGTCCCTTCCAATGCTAGCTATTCCATGATTCTATGGTTCTATGCTATTTCAGCCCATAGGGATTCTCATCCTAACTCCCCATTTGGGCTGGGGAAGGGTCATTGGGTGAGAGAGCAGACTGTTTCCATCTAGCCCTGGATATGGGCTAAATAAAGACTGAAAAATAAGTTATGCTTAATAGTAGTTCTGCTTTTGTATGTTTGAAGTTATGTGATCAACTATTGTTAGATACACAGAGTCCCAAACAATGGCAGAAGTAATGACTCTAGTTTTGTGCTAGAAACTGGTTATTGAGATAAGAATTGACAGATCTTCTCTATTGTTTCAAATTGTTCTTTGAAAGAACATGTTCCCGTGATGTAAGTTCTGGTACCTTCCTAAGTAAAACAATATTTTGTTTTTTCTTCATAAAAAATATTACAATATTTTTATAGCACATTCATCAATGACTTCAGAGACCACTTTTTTTGCTTCATACATTGTAAATTTGCTTGAATGTGTGCTAGGACCTCTAGAATTCTAGTAAAAAGCATCTCTGATTTGAAAAGCTGGATAGGTTGTCTATGACGGTTGAAAGTAGGGCTACATTTTTGTCCTCACATGTCTACATTGTAAACTTCTGTCTACATTGAGCAAAGATTTCAAAAGCAATCACCTCAATTAAATTCAGAAATCATTCATGGATTTAATGCTATTCCAGGCTAGACACTCATAGTTATTTGGCTCTACTGAAAATATCATCTCATTTTCCACACAAAATTCAAGGTTTCTTCCTACCAGCTAGCCACAAGACTTGGGCTCTGATTAGTCAGTTGATTTGCTTACATGTGAATCCATAAGACATTCTTTGAAATAATTTTTAAGACCTGTGTTTTCTTCCCAGATTACATTTCTACATTTTTTTAATGTGTATTAATTATATGAACTTCTTTCCTCTTTTTCTAACCATTTTTGCACATTTTATTATGGAGCTTGCTTTCTTAGTTAAGTATCACAAATCTGTAGCAGTAAAATATTTAAATGCTTAATAAACAAGTCTAGAGTTATAAGTACTAATTAGCTCATTTCTCTGAATACAGGCACAGCTTTCTTTTTTATTCCTCTTTCTTTCACTGTCAAATCTAATAAGAATTAAAAATTCCTAAATCTTGGTCTGCAACCATTTTTTTTTTTTACTGATTTAAAAGTACATATTGCACTCTATGGTGCAAATCCAATTTTACAGTTATATGCTTTTTATAGGAGCAAGTGATTGTGATGTAGGTTAAAGTGCATGAAAATTATGGTTATGTGAAACGTTGTGAAAAATCATGTAGGGAGGTGAAAAGAGAATTCTTCAGGGCAGAAAGGACAGACTTGTTTGATGTAGGTGAACCAGATATGTAACAAATATTTCATGATGGGTTTTTTTTTAATAGAAGTAAACCAGAGTCATATAAAAAAACCCACAGGAAATTCTTCATTAAAGCAGCCCCATATGACTTATATTTCAAAACTCTAGAATATTAGAAGTGATAGCTTCCCACCACGACTTAAAGATATTGAAATTAATTAAGTCTTATAAAAGGAAGGAGATGATTGCAAGTTGATTGGATGCATTTGTTCAGCATCATGAGTTAAAAATAACCACCTGTAACAGCAATTAAAGGAGTCTAAGTCCCAGTTTTACTTTCTCATCCACTGAAAGCAAAAGTTAGAAGGAAAGAAAGAAAGAAAGAAAAAAGAAAGAAAGAAAAAAAGAAAGAAGGAAAATAATGTAGGGCCTTCTTTAAAAAAATAATGAAATAAATTTTAAAAAATGAGTAATTTGTCCTGATTATATTCTACAGTAAACCTTGATTTGGAAATTTATTGGATATTCTTTTAATATATTGAGAAAAGTAGGGTTTTAACCTTGTGTTTGAGCACCTGAAATGAAAATGGGCACAAACTCTTGTGTAGTTCTCTGGTTGTTTCTTCTTTTATCATCATATGACCATGATTATCCAGTGTTTTAATTTTCAGCACAATGCTACTTCATGTAAGTCAAATGCCAAAGGTAAAAGGCATATTTCTGATCTTTATGGTTTGCCATTGGAATTCTTCCTGTTTCTATCAGCTCAGGAAACACAATTCACTCCCTGCCTCAAGATTGGTGACTTAGGGCCATTTTGCAATTTGGTTGTCTAGCAAGAACTAAAGTTGCTGGACGTAACTGAGTGGGGAGAGTAATGATGCTGGAACAGAATTTTGCCTTGTTTCCCTGGAGTTAGAAGCCCAGTTATTGAAGGCAATCCACAGGCAGCACTCAGGTTTTTATGCGGATTCATTTCCTTTCACTTTTTGCTGTGTATAAACATTGCAAGCTCTCTTTGCCTTTTCTGATGCTAAGTAAATTGAGATCCTCATACTAATTCTTTGAATGGTAGAGAATACAAGTAATTTTGACTTATCTTCTAGGTTACCACAAACAGATGTACTTTATGCTTTTAGTTTCTTTCTGGGGACTTTCAGCCATCTGCATGGATGAAGTGGCTTAGAACTGTGTTGCACATCAGCGTTGTCATCATGTGAAAGTTTATTAGTGTGTTGTGTCCACCACATGCATTGATTCAGGACCACCCTGCAGTACCACAGTTGTTTTGCATCTAAACAGAACCCATGTTCACTGGCAAGATCAAGACAAATAGCCTAGAGTCACAGTTGCTCTCTCTTTGTGAGCCTCTGTTTTGCAACTGATCCTGTGGTGTTCCAAGTATCCAAGTTTTTTAAAAAATAAAATAATTAATTCATACTGTGTAGAAGGGGACATGGCAAAGACTGCAATGATGTGGTAAGTCTAAAAGAACCAGCATGCACTAAGTAGTTTAATAGGGAATTTATCCTGGCAATTCAGAGAACAGAAAAAAGGCAGGAATGAAATTTTTGTGCCTGCCTGCAAAACTTCTTAATTCCTGTTAAAATATAAAATTAAATTGAGGAGTATCTGAAGCATTTTGATAGTTTGCATTCATAGGGGATAAAACCTCAAAAAATATGCTGCTGTAAGTCCCGAGCCCAATATCAGGGTGCTAATAAGCTGTGGGAGAAAATGCATGTATAGCCCTAAACATTTTACCCAATAAAATGGTTACACATCACTATCCTACATCTGGTATTCATGCCCTGCTTATTCTGAAGAATAAATCAGAAGTCTCTTCTGATCTCAAGAAACAATTATAAAGAGCAAAATTTGCTGTGGGTCAAGTTTGGGAGTAAAAAAGTATTTGAATTTTGACAATGCTGTTTTTCTGAGATGACATACATTTTATTGGAAATTCCCTTTATCTTCTAGATCTCATAAATTAATTACTTCAGAGCTTAAAAGATTAAGCAAACTAAACTAAAGCTGCTTACTGTCACATTCACTTTATGAGAACCTGAGTCTGAGTTTCAAAGAAGTAAATACTTATATTTACATTTTATAAGATAAATAAAAGGAAAACTATTTTTAATCTTAATAATTTACAATTCAGAGTCAGCAAAGTATTCGTGTGTCAGCTGGTACTTGAACTGTCTTGTTCTACTTCAGAACACTTCATATTTGCAGTAACATTTCCTCTTCCAGTGCAGATCAATAGAATATCAATCTCAGTATGAACTGGCAAGTTTTTTAACTTCTGATGATTACACTTAGTAGGATCCTTATTGAAGCACATTGTTCTGAGTTAATGTGGTGCCATTTTTGATATCAGGGGAGGGGGGCCCCAGGGGGGCTCATGTAAGCAACTTTTGATGAGTCTCCTTGCTCCAAAATATCCAGCCCTGCCTCAGGCCATCAGGGATGCAAAAGATGTGAGTCTTTGGAATCAAAATATTCAAGAAGGAGAAACACATGGTTATTAAGAGCAGGTTAGAGGATAGGGGCAGGGGAAGGGGAGAGAGAACACCTGAAGAGAGAGCAACAGATGAGGAAAGGAAGGAGAAGGTGCCTGAACAGATTTTTCTCTATATCCTGTTCTGAGACAGCAGCCTGTCCCCTGCAACTCATGGAGCAACACAGTGGAACAGACCCTGAAGGATCACAGTGGAGCATATGCTCATGAGTGATCCCATTGGAGCAGTTGCAGACCTTCAGCTATGGAGGGGACTGTTCTCAGAATAGTACGTGGCTTTGTGGGCTGCCTGTACTGGAGCAGTTTGGTCCTGAGGAACTGTGCCTTGAGGGAGGGACTCATGCTGGAGGGGTTTGTGAAGGACTTTCTCCCATGGGAGGCACCCCACATGGGAGTAGAGGAAGACTGTGAGGAATCCTTCCCTTGAAGAGGAAGTAGCAGCATAAAACAACCTGTGATGCATGGACTGTAAACCCCACTCCCTGTTCCCTTGTGCTACTAGGGGCAAGCCGATAGAGATATTGAGAACAAAGTAAGTTGGCATTGGGAAGAAGGGAGAGGTGAGGAAAAGTATTTAATCTGGTTTGTGCTTCCTCTTTGTCCTGTTTTGATTTTATTAATACTAATTAAATTGATTTTTTTCTCCAAGTGGGATCTGTTTTGCCTGTGAGTATAATCACTGAGTGAAATTCTCACAGTCCTTATCTTGACCCAGGAGGTTTTAGGTGGATTTCCTCCTTACCACCTTGCAAGGGGACAGAGAGTGAGCAGCCACACGGTCCTTTGTTATCAGCCAGGCTCAAACCATGACACACGTTCATTTATTTGAAAATAAATCTGTATTTTAAAGGTGGATAAAAATTGTTATAGTAAAAAGAAAACAGTGGTTAATGACAATTGAAGTTAAGTGAATGTAATCTCAGGGTGTTTGACTTTTGTTATGAGGTCTTGTTAGGATTGAGCCCAAGGACATGGCACAGCCATGCCTAAGAATCCATTGCCCTTAGACAAAAATTGTGTCAATGACAACCACAAGTTCAAATTAGTATGGACTGTTCAGTGGACAAATCAGAGTTGTTGTTCACAATAGGTTGATTCTCTGGATGTTCTTGTGTTTTGGAGTTTTGTAATCTTTATTGTAATGATTGATTATTCAGCAGAGGAAAATGTGGAAACTGTTCTTTGAAAAGGCATTCCATTTGCTGCAGAGACACATTGCACAAGTGATCACATAACTTAAAACACTGAATGAAAAAGGCTTCACTGTGCTTTTTATAAGGGAATCCTGAGAACATACGGTTTTATGCACTTTATGAGAGAGATAAAGCATATAACAGATTTTGTTTGTCCTCTTCAGTGCAGTTTACATTTGTTAATTTATAATGTTTGCGGTCGTTTTTTTGGCTTTTGTGTTTTTGGGTTTTGTTGTTGTTTGGTTTGGGGTTTTTGTTTGGGGTTTTGTTTTTTGGGGTTTTTTTGAGAGGCCTTTCCCACAGTACTCACAGTAAGATTTACAGGTATGTATGAGCAGTTCAGAAAAATCTGAAGATTTAGTTAAATGCTGAAAGCTTGGGAAACTTGTATTTATTATGCTTTAGACACTAATAGCAATGGAAAACTTTTGTACATATGTAGTGCTGTAAATTACAGATGCTCACTCGAAGTTGTGGGCATATCAATTTATATATAATGAGTAAAAACATTCCTATGAAGGGACCAGTTAGATCACACCTTAATACTAAATTTCCTAGGTTTTGTCAACTCACTGATATCTTAAGAATCAAGAAACAATAATCCACTCCATATCTTTGATATAAAAATTTTCTCAGTTATTTGGAAAATATGCGTCTAAAATATTATTTCTCATTAAATACACAAAAGAAAATGTTTTGGATCTGTTGAGTTTTGGGGTTGGTTTTTTTTTGGTTTTTTTAACAAAGAAATCCATTAGCACTAGTACTAAACAGTCTGCTAGGAAGTTAAAAGTTCTATGAATGATTCATAAAAATGTTTCATGTTTTTTTACATTGATCCCACATTTCTTTACATTGATAAAACATTTATGAAGGATTTTACTAAAATACTTGCATATGTGAATAAAATAAACCAACAAATCAATGGGGAAAGAACATAAAGAAAGATTTGCAAATTTGTATTTGGTGTTCTATTATTAAAGTGGAATTAATATCCTAAAATTATCATTACTGAGATAATTCATGATAATCCAATGACAACTTAGCATTTATGCTGTGTTTCTTAAAGGCTGTCACACTGTAATTCAAAAGTACTAAATAGATATATACGCTAATTTAAATTCAGTCACAGAGACCAGGAAAACAAAGACAGGTTTTGTTTTTTATTAGGAAATTTACTAACTATATCTCACAGGAGAATAGATATCTTATTCAGGCAATCCTGTAACATCAGAGAGTACCTGAGCAATCAGAAATTATAGATATTACACCTAAATAATTATGGTTTTGCAAGGCAAATCCACTTCTGGACACATTTTAAATGGCATATACTATTTCCTCCAAATTGTATTAGATAAAATCATGGAGTGGTACACTTGTCATTCAGCTAATTTTGATGAAAAAGCAATTACTTATGGCAGATTAATGCAAAGAGTGACCATAACCACAGTAGGCTAGGTTAAGAGTTTATTAGAAAAACACAGGCCATTTAAATTAACCCAAATGACCAGCATGTCAGTTGAAAAGAAACATGTGCTTTAATTTGTTAAACTGTAACCTTTGCTATATTAGAAAAATACTTTGACACAAACACTTTACAAATGTCAGCAGAAAATCCATACTCCATTTCTTCACATTGGTTTTGTGACAGAGTGTTTGCTGATATTCGTCAAGGGATAAGTTACGATTGATTTCCTTCCACCCTTACTCTTTTCTCTTGTATTATGGAGAATTAAAGGGCAAAAATGACCTGTTTTTTTTCCCAGACCATTCATATGGATATGCTACAGTAGGTAAACTTAACTGCTGCATGGAACTTAAAGGTCAACAGAATCTCACAAAAAAAGCTTTGAATGGTAACAGCTAGAGAAAGCCAGAGCATCCTAAGAATGAGGAGTAAAAGTAGTGCTGAAAGTGGAAGAAATGGTGTGGAACGATATTCTGAAACATTTGGTCCTGTGCACACCAAAATGAAATTGCTGAAAGCAGCTTGATTTAAAGAATCACTAGTATCTCTTCCGTTAAGATAAAATGTCTTCATTTTCATTACATTTTTTCCATCTGTCCCTTTCAAACACCTTTGTCAAGGTAAGATTTAAATAGTGTTTATACACCTGAGGTTTGTTTCCCTGTTGAAAGGGCCCTTTTGTTAATTCATTTTGAATTTAAGCAGCAAAACATGGATTTATTGAGGTTGTATCAAGAAACTGCATTGAGGAAGATAACTGTCTTTCATAGCATAGAACATACAAACCAATAAAGCTGTGTATTTCTTGTAAATGTGGGTCTTACATCTTTACTTCATTGTCCTTTATTCCCCAAGAAACAATGTAGTGAAAATGAAGAAAACTTGGAGAGGGTATCTCAGCCCACCCTCTCAAAGGCTTAGCAATACCACAATGATTTATATGGACTTGTGTCTTACTACTCCGCTAGAGTTTCTGTAATGGTTCTGTAGATACTCTGTGTCAAGGATGTGTCTTTCATTTGTTGCAAAGGTGTTGATTAAAAGAATTCAGAACTGGAGATGTGGTAGATGGTAATATAAAGGGGCCTGTGAAACACATTTAATACAAACATGAAAAATATATATGTTTAATTTTTTAAAATATGCAAACAAAATAATACTGAGGACATGTCTAAAGTTTCTAATGAGAATGAAAAGGAAGAACTTTTTAAAAGACAGTTATGCTGAGATGTGGTGTGTTCTGCACCATTTGGGGCAGGGAATGATTACTTGTCTCTAAAAACTGCATGAAAAGCACAGGTTCTACACCAGGCTTTCCTGACATAAGAACCTCTTATTTCTGTTCCTTCCTGACTGTAAAGAGAGACGTCATGGACTTGAATATTTGTATATGAATACTTTTTTCTGCTGTTGTACATGTATTCAAAGGGATATATATAAGCCTCTCAAGTCACCTGTGATTGGATAGAACAAAGATGTTCCAGCTCTTTGCATGGAATACTTTTCCTATGCACAGAAAACATCAAGCAAATATAATATAAATAAACAAGTTTGCAGGGATTTTAGAAGTCATCACAGACAGAGCACTGGTCCAGGTGACTACTGCGCAATGGAATTAATCTGATTTCAGTTCAAAGAAATGTGATCCTTTCAAAACCATAAAGTTAACAACAATGTCTGAGTAAGAGACATCATTCTGCACTTTGGATTGTCATTATTCTTAATGCAGAATGGACCTTAAAAAAATTAAGAAATTCTTACTTAAAAGAAAGAAAAACTTACTTTCCTCCTTGCAACAGAAAGCAACATAAAAAGTTCCATTGCTCTTTACAAGAGGGCAATGGACCTTTGTAAAAAGGTTACCTTGGCTGAAAGACCAAGTAGCTTAAGCATTTATTTCCCAAGATGTATATTACCATATTGCTTAATAGATGTCAGTGATGTGATACTTGAACCTTTTTGATTAAGCTCCTGTTGAACTTTAGATTGCAATAATCAACAGTCTGTACAATTTAAATTTTAGATTATTTAAGAAGCCTTCAGAAGCACAGACATTATAATATGAGATGATTATTGTCGTTGTTATGAAAGAGGCTGCTAAATCCAGTGGGAATGTTCATCAGCATACTGTAATCAGCAGCTACAGAGAATGCTTAATTACAGTTATTTAGGTGACATGTTGATGCACTAGTAGTGGTGTTGCAAGCAGAAAAGTTGCATGAATTAGCACTTGTAGCCATGTGAGAGGATATTAAAAGGCATCAATATCAATGTAGAATGTCTGATTATGTGGCTGTTTATACTAATTTGTCTTACTATTAAACTACAGTGCTCAGTATAAAAGACCATTTGGTTTACATTTTCTCTTGTCTTTGATATTTATTCCAAAGGGAAATTATTACATTATATTTGATTGTCCAGAATCAAATGTTAATGTTAGATTTACAAAAATTTAATGGATAAGCTATACAAAATAAAAGAAAGTATATGTCTAGAAAAGTCTTGTGACTATAAGATTTATTTTTCTGATTACATAGGTATCAGAACTGGTCTGTATGACATTATGAATGCAAATTTTTATATATTCAAGAATATTAAGTAGCTAAATTCATATAGTGTAGTAACAACAATTGTTTGGGTTATTATTTGCTAACTTCTGAACTTGCAGTCTTTTAAGAATCAGATTTGTAAGCCACTAGTAAGTTTTGTTTCAACTTAGGAAATTCTTGAGACTTATATATTGCATCCAAAATTTAATAAAGTAGCTTTTATTCTACTTTTCATGTAAGAAAAATATATTTTCTAGACTGATAAGTGCCACTCTCTTACTATCAAACTTGTGCTCCAAATGGAACCAGTGCTAAATATATTAGTCTAATTATTTTTGCTTTTTATAGGTACTATTCACAATTCCATTTCACTATTTCTATAATTATATCTTTAGAAATTATATCTTTAGAAACTATATATTTAATTTTATAAATAAACTGTAAATACAGTTTAAAAGGAACTGGCAGCATCTGACTCTAGACTAATGTAAGTTCAAACACATTAAATGTCTTGACTACTGCTTTCCTCTGCATTAAACAAGGTGTGGATAATTTGTGAGATACTTGCTGACATCTTAATCTTTTTTCCTGGAAGTTTTCTTTAAAGCAAAAACTTTTCAATTTCAAGCAAGACAAATAATTTTGTTCATAGTTACACTCTCAGTTCAGTCTCTAGGAAGAATTTTTTTGCCCCATCATATGATTATTTATACAAAGGTCTTAATCTGTTATCTGCATGCAGACTACCTGAGCATCTGGAACTGAGAATGCAAAGTGAGTGACATTTTCTCCAAAGCTACTAAGACCATGCAACATACTGCAGCAGACAGAGAAAGCTGCAGCCTCTCCCTATCATGTTGAGTGCCTTCTCACTAATCATTTTGACTGTTCAGAATCTTTAACCCGAGTCATTTTGTGTCACTGAAATACAAATGCATAGTAGCTTATTGATTTCACATTGCAGCTCAAGTTCAAAGTCAATTCTAATTGCATGTGATGCAACATGACGTGCTCGGGAGAAAGCTTCTGCAGTTATACAAAGAATAAAACTAATTTAGAAAGCCAAGAAATTAAAATATTTCCGCATGTAACATTTATT
The DNA here is from genome assembly GCF_003957555.1 of Calypte anna. Lineage (NCBI taxonomy): Eukaryota > Metazoa > Chordata > Aves > Apodiformes > Trochilidae > Calypte > Calypte anna. The sequence goes on from NC_044246.1 coordinate 73,042,212, forward strand.
CATATGTAAAAGCTTGAGAAAGAGGGAGAGAGCAGAGTTTTTGTCTCTTTGCCTTACATGTACGTGTCTTACATGAAGTTTAAATTCTTAGTTTTAATCCCTTCTGATGATGTCAACCATCCAATTGGTGAAAATATCTTTCACTTCTTTGTGAGGAGGACCCCATGTCTCCCAAAAAGACACTGCTCTGTAAATAGGTTCCTATAGTCATGGAAACAAAAACATGGTCACCAAAACCAGTTCTGCAGCCTATATTGAATTGTCATATTATTGCTTTCTCCTCACACACTTTCCCTTCATTGGCAGGATTGAGTAAAGCACCACCTGAGCTCTCATGCCCTTGACTACTGTTCTCAAAACTCTGTAGTCAGTTTGGACACTTTCCAGTGTTTACTGTAACAGTAGCATTTGTGCCAGCATGGAATAAGAGCAGGGGACATTAGTCAGAGGGACTGATGAACTTTGATGGTCCCACTACAACTTCATGGAACCTGGCCTCTGGCAAATGAACATGTCTGGTCAGGGGGACAGATCAGAGCTTCTGTCCCACACATCAGGGAGTCACAATCACTCCTTGTTTCTTCTTGGCAGAAACAATGCATGGTCTAGTTAACTAAAAAATTTATGCTGCACTTTCTGTCTGCACTTTCTGGCTGAGTATGTGCCTGGAGACTTTTGAGCCTCCTTTCTAGCAGGTTCCAAATGAATTTGTTGCTCGGTATGTTTCTGCAGATATTGTTTCAGGAAATAGCTAATGTAATTATGTTAAGTCTCAGACTTTTTATCATGAATTTTACCCTGTTTCTCTACTTATATTAATTAGTTAGGTCTGAAAATTTAAAAAGCAAAAATTGAAATTATCAATGCAGAATAAATAAGAGATATTGATCTCTAAGCCATATTTGTTAAGTGGAAGCATCAGTTGTATAAAACATAGTTAAAATATAATGGAACACAGATTTCCACAATCATAGCAGGTCCTACTGAAATGTCTTTATTTCTCCTTTGTAAAATTACTTTGGTAGTTAAAACAATCTTGTTGAAGGATGTTAGACATGTTTTCTCATTCTACTATTATTGACTCAATATATTCAGAACGCGTTGTATATAAAATCCATTTTGTACCTGTGCTAGTCAAATATCTGATAATGTGTAAACTACAAGTTGATACTTGGTTATGATTTCTGATAAGCCAATGTCCATAATGTGCTAAATTAACATTTTTCAATACTGTGGCTGGGTGTCTAACTCTATTCAGGCACAAGTAGTCCCTTGAATTCAAAAAAAGGAGGCCATCTTTTTAGATTTGTATTTAGGTTCAGATAGATTGCTGCTTCTCCAGAACCATAAAAAATGACTGTAGACAAACTGCATGAATTGTTGCCATAGGTCCCATTAGATATTGTATACGGTAATCAATGTTCAGGTACAGCATAATGTTCATAATTTACTAGACATTCCATTGTATATACATACTCTACAGACATGCAGTTGTTTTGTATTTTTTTTAGTTCATTCTCTGTAGCTATGATCCAATAGAGAAGAAACAAATATGCACACCAAAGCTGTGGAACTTCAGTAACACTACCTACATGCAACTGCCAAACTTCATCAAATCAAAGAAAACGTTAAATATTAATTTTTTTTTAGTAATTTACTCTGCATTTTGCTTTACAGATATGGTCAGGATGATTCAGTGATTACAATGATGTTTGTTGTATTACCATTTCTTTTGGCTCTTTTTCATTATATTTTCCAGGAAAAGAGAGATTTTTCTTACATGTCTGTCAAACATGAGGAAGAATTTGATGTTCAGCTAGGGGAGAACTAACGAACAATATACCACAAATACTACCCTGAGTTCCTTCTGAGCTTTGGCTAAACCCACAGTCACTAGCACATTTCTACCCCCAAGGCCCTTGACTAGCTCCCTGAGGATATCATTAAAAGTACTGTATGCTGTGTATAGAAAAGTGAAGAAGCTGAAGATGTAGCCCACAGTAGGCTGTATGACTTATTTATATAATAAACCAATTCTAATTGCATGAGATGCAACGTGATGTGCTTGGGAGAAAGCTTCTGCAGTTATACAAAGAATAAAACTAATTTAGAAAGCTAAGTATTTTAAGAATAGATGGAAAGTATTTGGCAATGTTTTCTAACAGTTTTCTGTACAGTGCAGGCTATTAAAACTTTTCAGAAAGCTCTGACTTTTTTCATTAAGATATATTCTGTAGAAGGTAATGACTAAGTCCCAGGTCTAGTTAATGGGCCAGATTGATTGCTGACACCAAGTCAACAAGTGTTGATGCCACAGAGGAAATTGTCAGCATCCAAATGTCAAAAGTATATTGAAGAGTACTAGTTTTGGTCCTTTCAGATAATACAGTTTTATATCAGAATTACAAGAATCTCAGGTTACAGAAAGACATTCTGTTACAATACATTAGCTCTAGCTGCTAAAGACATTTTGTGGAAACATGCTGGCCCTGTTGAAATAAGTGGTTCAACTTCTCCCTTTGAATTCCTATTTTACTAGGCAATCTTGTCTTGTAATAAAGAGAAAACTTTATTTTTGAATTAGATATTGAAAAAAATTGTTTGTGCTTACCTTTGTATAAGTATATATCAATCAAAAGTTGTACAGTAAAGTTAATGTGTTTTGAGAAAATCAGGTTAGTCATTGCGTAAAAATGAGTATCAATATTAACTGGAATGGGGAGAGTTAAATACTGGCAGAACTATTGGTATAATTTTCTAAAACTTGTAAATTGTCTTCAGAAGAAAAACTAACAATATTAAGGTCAATGATCTTGTGGGATAAAAATTAATTTAATTTATAATAGTACTTGATGAATATATTGATTTTCATGCTAAGTTTGTCAAATATAGTGAGATTAATTCAGTATTACTTTAGGCTTCTCGAATGTAAATACCTTTACCTAAATTAGTTTTCTAGGCTTTCTCTGAAATGAACACATAAGATCAGTATGTCTGCCTGGATTAGATCAGACTCCTAAAGACAAACTGACTGCAGTTATGTCAGTTTTGTTAAAAAAAACATCTGTCTGGCCATATAACTAATATCTCATCCTTCACAGTCTTTAACCATATAGACATTTTCCATACTGTTACATACGGTGTGCATATATATTTTAATTTTAAGCATGAAATGTGGTCACATGTTGGAACATATGATTTTATGGATTAGTATTATCAGAGTGAGCTTTTTGTGACAAAGTCATATCTCTAAAAGACTTTCCAAATGCAGAGAGATACTTTCACTTTCAGCAAACAATTTTTTGTGGGTTCAAAATCACTCATACAGGAAATAGGACATTGTCAGGCATTTAATAGATTTGCCTATTTCTTCAGCAAATTAGTAGTAGGGCATGGGATAAAAGTTTTAAATTGAAAGAGGATAGATTCATATTAGATATAAGGGAGAAATAGTTTACAACAAAGGTTCTGAAACACTAGAACAGATTGTGGTGGGAGTCTGCAGATGCCCCATCCCTGGAAACAGTGAAGGTTGGACAGGACTCTGAGCTACCTGGTCTATTCGAAGATGTCTCTGCTTACTGCACAGGGGTTGGATAGGATGGGTTTTACAGGTGCCTTCCAACCCAAACTATTCTCTGATTCTGTGTTTCGTTCTGTGATTTATGAATTTTAGTACTTTTAATGTTTAATTCAATCTTTAAATCTGGGAAATTCTAGGAGGAGAAGACTCATATTTGTAGTTGTCATGGTTTAAGCCCAGCCAATATCAACTGGGCCTCTGATCACTCACTCTTCATCCCCATCATGGGATAGGAAGGAGAAAATCCACCCAAAGGCTCCTTAATCGAGACAAGGACAGGGAGGTTTTCAGTCCCCAATTATGTTAATGGACAAAATCCAGACAGATGCAACTTGGGAATCTACCAGGAGAAAGAAGAAACATGACCAGATCTTAACATCTTCCACTCCCCCCACCCCTCACTTCTCCTGGGCCCAAATTTCTTTGCTTCCTCCCCCTCAGCAGCACAGGGGGTATTGGGGGCAGTCTAGATTTAGGGTCAGTTCCCCACACGCTGTTTCTGCCGCTCCTTCCTCCTCAGGATGAGGATTCCTCACAGCCCTTCCCTGCTCCAACGCAGGGTCCCTCTCATGGCAGAGAGTCCTTCAGGAACCACTGGGACATGAGTCCCTCCCACAGGTGCAGTCCCACAGGCACAGACTGCTCCATCCCGGGCTGCACACAGAGTCACAGCTGCTGCGGGAGCAGTCACCTCCCCTGCCACGGGCTTCTCCAGGGCTGCAGATCCACATCTGCCCTCTGTGATCCCACGGAGGCTGCAGCTTCATGTCTGCCCACCAGTGACACTTCAGGGGCAACAAATCCACATTCACCCTACTGTGTTCCTTCAGAGACTGCTCCACTGTGCTCCTCCATGCCGTGTTTCCCCCTTGCAGGGGGACAGCCTTGCATCTCACCTTGGGCTGTGGTGAAATCTCTGCTCAGAAATCTTCTCCCCTTCTTTCACTGTCTGAGGTAACTCCTCACAGCAGCCACACCTGTGGCACCCTCCACTTCCAAAACATCACTGCAAAACTCAAGACAGCGGGGTAGCTAGATATTACTACTACTAAAACATCAACTCCTTTCCCTTGGTTGTACTGGATAAATAGTAAGAGTTGAATCCATATTTTTGCTGGAAACTGTTAAGCAAGTTCTAAGCCAGTTGTTTCTTGGGGCCATGTGTGATCCTTGCCTTCCTTCAACTTCTGCTTAAGCAATAGCCTCCAGTGGTGCTGCTGATGGCTTCACTGGACTTAAATCAAACTCTTGGGTGACAAATAACACAATAGCCAAAGTCTATAAATCTTACTCTATAGCTCAGGGGTAGTTGAACATGCACATACCAAAATATGGTCAGTAAACAAATATGGCTGTAAGTCAATTCTCTTAACTCCATAAATAGCGAACAGCCCAGGGCCCATTGAGCTCTACTGAAACAACTGCAGTCTTCATGCCAGGATTTCCCCTTACGTAGGGTTACTTCTTGAGGCTGAGAATTTGTGTTACATCAGATGCTCAAAAAATGAATTGGAAATGAAAGCTGAAAATCCACACAGTAAATAATCGAGTGTGCCTAGCCATTATATCTTGTGAAATAGAAGTCTTATTTACTATCGAACTTTGATAAATTACTGTTTTGTATCAATAAACATATTGCTCCTTCTGGTTTAGGAGTGAAGTACTCCTCGAGTACACACCTCGAGTACCACACCTCGAGTACTGTGTCCAGTTCTGGGCCCCTCAGTTTAAGAAGGATGTAGAGGTCCTGGAACAGGTCCAAAGGAGGGCAACCAGGCTGGTGAAGGGACTCGAGCACAGGCCCTATGAGGAGAGGCTGAGAGAGCTGGGGCTGTTCAGCCTGAAGAAGAGGAGGCTCAGGGGAGACCTCATTGCTGTCTACAACTACCTGAAAGGAGGCTGTAGCGAGGTGGGAACTGGACTCTTTTCACAGACAACCTTCAACAAGACAAGAGGACACAGTCTTAAGTTGTGCCAGGGGAGGTTTAGGTTAGATATTAGAAAGAATTTCTTCACGGAGAGGGTGATTAGGCTATGGAATGGACTGCCCGGTGAGGTGGTAGATTCTCCGTCCCTGGAAACATTTAAAAAAAGACTGGATGTGGCACTCAGTGCCATGGTCTAGCAACTGCTCCGGTGGGTCAAGGGTTGGACTAGATGATCTCTGAGGTCCCTTCCAACCCGGCTAATTCTATGATTCTATGATTCTAAGTGTACCACTCTGTCTGTAGCAGTTTGTGTTATCAAGAGAGAGGTACACCTCCAGAAGGAAATCCATCTTGGCTATGCTGAAAATTTAGCTCATTTCTCCTAAATCTCTATCCATTTCCTGAACTGAGCCCCATTACCCACTGAACAGGACATATATGACTATAATGAGCAACAAAGAAAGTGGTTTAAAAATGTACTATTAGTATGTGGAGTGTTGTCAATATTTTCTTAAAATTTCAAAGAGGGAGGCTTTGGAATGGAAAAGTCATTCATTTCCCTGTTCTCTTCACTGAGATTTGAAACCTTTTAAGCAAGAGTAGAAATATCACAGAACATTCATCTTTGAAATATGCTTAGTCAAAATATATCACTTGTTCTGTACTGTCAGCTGCTGGGAGTACTGTATGTAGGAAAAAATAAATACGTTTTTAAGATATCAGTTAATTCTTTTCATTCCTCAAGGAGAGTTTCTGTGGTGGAATATAAAATGATTCAGATAACTCTTTTACTTATCTGAATATGCTCACTTGGCTCTAGTAACAATTCTAAGTTACAAGAAATACTGTATGAAATACTGCTTGGAACTAGAAGCTTTTCAAAGGGATATCCTCCTGAGAATTTTTCTGTGTTTACAGCTCCTGTTTTAGAGGATTAACTACATCCAAATGTATGCTTTTATTTCTTGGACTTTGTTTACAAAGACTGAAATATCCTTCCCAAATCAGGGTCCAGAGCTGCAAACTTGATTGCTCTATGGAGAGTATATGTACCTAAATATATATATATGTACCTATACATATATATTTCCATAAACAGATCTGTTACTGTAAAGTGTTTCAGTTAATCTTGACTGGGCTGTGGCTGAAAGTATAAATCTGTAAGTCTTTTTTAACATGTGTTTAACAGTATAGATTTATTTTTTCTCCATGGGATATATTGCTCATAAAGGTTTAAATTTTCACACAGACTTTGTATAGTGGATCCAACAAGATTTCCCTTTGCTCATCTAGGATTGCTAAGCAAGCTTAAGTCTTTAGAGAGAGATGAGTTGAGGTCTCAGTCATTCAAAATGGCTGGAACAAATGTGAACTTGCTCTGCGGTATGCAGACATAATCCCAGGAAGGAGATCTTATCTTTTTGAGCTACCCGTATTTTTGTATAGTCCAGCTTTGTGGCAAATTAGTTTTTTTAAATCTGCTCATACTTTTGAGGTGCTTGTAGCCAAAAAGTTACCTGAGACATCTGGATTTGGGTTATATGTCTTGTGGGAGTATGCTTCTGTTGCTCAAACAATACAACTTCCAACCTTTGAGGTACCTTGATGTACCCCAAAAAGCCCTTAGTTGTCTCTTCAGGAGGATATAGATCTCCCATCAGTCCTGTGTTGTATCTGCCAGCTCCATAAGATCTTGGGTATCCAAGGGCATGTCCAATACACTGAACGTCTATTTTTGTCATATGAATAATTTAAGAATTATATTCTATTTCTCTGTAGGTTCACTGGCTGTTTAAAGCTGATTCTGACTAGTCCATGAAACTCAGAAGGCAATTTCACTGACCAGCCACTAGCTGTTTACTTCAGAGGGGATAGACTGCAAAACAAAAATAGGCAAACAATACACTTATAAATATACATATTTGCATGTCCTGAACTTGAACTGCATCTTGACCTCATGGATTTTACTTTACCATCTTCAAAAGTAAAATTGATTTCATAGAATCATAGAATCATAGAATTAGCCGGGTTGGAAGGGACCTCAGAGATCATCTAGTCCAACCCTTGACCCACCGGAGCAGTTGCTAGACCATGGCACTGAGTGCCACGTCCAGTCTTTTTTTAAATGTCTCCAGGGACGGAGAATCTACCACCTCACCGGGCAGTCCATTCCATAGCCTGATCACCCTCTCCGTGAAGAAATTCTTTCTAATATCTAACCTAAACCTCCCCTGGCACAACTTAAGACTGTGTCCTCTTGTCTTGTTGAAGGTCGTCTGTGAAAAGAGTCCAGTTCCCACCTCGCTACAGCCTCCTTTCAGGTAGTTGTAGACAGCAATGAGGTCTCCCCTGAGCCTCCTCTTCTTCAGGCTGAACAGCCCCAGCTCTCTCAGCCTCTCCTCATAGGGCCTGTGCTCGAGCACTGTAAGCTGCAGTGGTAGAGGCTAAGCAGGTAACCAGGAAAAATGATGAATCTCTACTGTTCTAATGAAACTTGCACTGAGAGTAGTTTCAGTGCTAATAGTCTTTTTACTTAGAACATCCAAAGCTTCATTCATGTCCCCACTTGTTCATATTGTTCATAGTGAAGAAAGGAAATTGTAGATCATCTGATCAGTTTATAAGATGCTCTAAATTCACAAGATTTTTTTCCACTGAATTGCAAAAATAATCTATTGGGACATATACAGTTCCAATTATGCATACCTATTATGGGGCTTGAAAAATCAATATATTTGCTGATATGAGGGTTTAAAAACTTACAGGCTAAATAATGGTTTAGAACTATGTATGTCATATAACTATATAGCATACGGTATGTACTAAGTAATAGCTCTGCAAGTAAAACCAAATCCAAGTAATTGCTAGAAGAAGAAGTGAAATCTGAAATTCTGCCTAATTTTTTTTGAAAATTAATATAAAAACTTTCAAGATTTTGTCCAAAATTCAGTCTCCATTTCTACTGGAAACTTCCCATTTTCAGAATATTTATGAGAAATCCAAAGGACAGGGATTCTTCACTAGACTTGGAATTAAATCAAACAATCAGAATAATTTTAAATAATACTTCTAGATGAATCATAGACTTTAACATAAACTGAAGCATCTAATTGGAGAAAATTTTGACCATGGGACTGTCCCTATTGCTGTTTTCCATGGAAAAGATGAGATTAGCTATAATCAACTTTGATCATGAACTTATATAGACAGATTTAAGATGGGTTTCTTTAAATTACTAAATACATTGTATTTTTCCCAGTGAAAAAGAACTACAGAACAAATCCTATCTAGACCCTCATATTTCATTCCTTTAAATGGGAGTTTCACACATGAAAAAATTAAAAATGAGCTGAAATTGTACAGACTAACATTAGCACTGTAGAGAACATAATTAACTAAACAGCATGATTAAAATGCAATTGAAATACTGCTTGATTTTAAAGTTTAAGAAATGGATATGCTTATTTACATAATGTTTTACAGCAAGATGACTGTGTATTACCACTAATGTCCACTTATTACTTTTACAACAGTAGTTTTAATAATATATGATCTTTCAAATTGAAAGAAGAGAAATTGTAAGCATTAAATTCACTGTGGACATAGAAATCAACACCAAAATGAGTCCTTAAATCATGATGAAGTTATTTCAAGGTAATTTCAAGGAAATGTGAGAATTTAATGAAAAAAAAGACAGAGAGAGAGAATTTAATGCAAATTACATGTTTACATATGGAATTCTTGTTTATATTCTGGAGTTTAAATTTAATTATACTTGTATACTAGGAAATCTGTAGTTTTCTAACAAATATTCATCTTCTATCAATTACCCATTTAGCAGAAACATTCTCTTTTTTTCCTTATTTTTCCTGTAAGAGCAAGATTAAATTATTTTTTTCAATTAGTTATTCATCAGCAATATTGACTAAGTCAACAGAAACATGCAGAGCTTTAAACAGCGTATTTAGATATGACTGTCAAGATTTATGCAGAGCTATTAGTGACTAATGCAGAGATTCAATCCAAAAATTTATTTTTATCCTCATAATAATTAGAAAAAAAATTGATTTCACAACCTTTTCACTTTCATAATACTTGGTCTTGTGAAATTACAGATTTCTAAATATCTGAACATGGTCAGAAAAATTGCATTAAAAAATTATTTTTTTTGTTAATTCTGTTTTTGCATGTAGAAGTTATTGTGTTTAAATAAACACGATTGAAGATTTCACACAGGAACACTAATTCATAAACTTCAGAATGCTTATCATTCAAAAAGATTAAAATATTTCTCATTTCTAAAAGGTAATTGCACTTTGCTGTCTTGTTAATCTCCTCAGCTGGCACAATATTAAGCTTCACTTCCTATTGAGAGGTGCTAACATTAAGGCTCTTTTTCTCTGTGCAGACAGATTTCTGCATGATGGTTCATTAGCAGTGAACCAAATAGCATCATCTTCAGAAATCAGTGAAGGAGAGCTCCTTGTCCAGAGTTCCACCCCACACCTTACAGTCACTTTATTGTTAGTGGCAGAAGAAATGCTGAGTAATGCTAAGCTGACACAACAGAAAATGTCTGGATCATGTGCCCTGTGATTAGACTTCAAGAAATCAGAAGTAAAAGCTTAAAGTTTACGATGGGTTGTTTTTCTCTAGAAAAAGTATATAAAGGTATTTATTAGCAAGTAAAAGTTCTCATGAGAGCTAAGTTGTCCTTACAAAAACACTTCAGCCACAAAATCTGTATTCTGGCACAGATTCAGGTCTTAATGCCTCATTAACAGGCTTTTGAAGCAGCAGTTTGGCTATTTTCTGTCCATTACTTAGGTACAGGGAAGGAATCAGGCCCATTGACTTTAATAGAAATTCACTCATTTTACTGCCTGTGCTTCATCCAATCAAATCTGTAGCTGAGAAGTATTCTCCACCTGTGCTGTCTTGCCTTTAAGATAGAAGGTAGTTAATACAGTTTCTTCCCTCCCACACCTTTTTTTTTTTTTTTTTTTTTTAATATCAGAGACTCTTCGGAGGAAATTAAAAAGAGAAATCAGAGGAAATGCTCTAGCATTATACGACTACTTTAATGTGAAGGTTTATATAGCATTTGACAGGATTTACTGCATATAAAATCTTGCAGCTGAGCAGGTATGAGTTTCCGACACCGAGCTGAGATTCTGCAATCAGCTGCTGTGAATCTGTACCAAGAGTGCAATAAAAGGAACATAGATTTCTGTTTACATGTGTTGCTATACAATATTTAATGTGTAAGGAATTTGAAAGGTTGTTAATAGATGGAAGTGTTTCTGCTAGAGGAGATGGAAAAATGTAATAAGGAGTAGAAGGCATATGGTAACTCAGATGAGAAACATTTCATGCTGGGAGAGCCGTTCCTCTGTTATGGCGTGTTGAGTAACTGGAGTGGGTGTTTTTCTTTGTTTATATGATGTTTTAAGAGCAACACAGTTCCTAGGAGGAAATGAGTATTTCAATGAATTTTAGAGTCTTGCCTGAGAGGAATTTGTACCTAGCTATAAAATATGCAAAGATAGCCCCAAATGATAATGGCTTCATTTTTAATCTTCTGTGTTTATTGTATTAATGTTTCAAATAACTCCATCAAGTTGAAGAGCTTCTGCTTACATATATCTAGCTATGTATTTTTAACTCACAGTTTCTCTAGGACAGGACTTTAGCTGATGAAAAAGGCTTTAAAAAAGATTGTGAAATGAGTTTTAGGCATATCTCTTGAAGTTCTGTGTGAGTTTGGGAAAAACGGTGCAATAGGAAAAGCACAATTTAAATCTTGCTCAAATGAAAGGACTGGAGTGCTGTGGCATATGGCACACAACCCAGCCTCAGACCCTGTCTCTAAGAGCAGAATTGGCAAGGCTGATTTCAGTGTGGAGCTAGGTGAGATTGACAGCTGTCAGTACACTAAGCACTGGGATACCCAAACCAATCAATAGAAAATGTGGAAGAGAATTTCTGAAATGCTGTCTCCTGCCACGACTGCACTCCCTGAAGCTGGAAGCCAGAGTTCTGGTTTTTGCACATTTGCTTGATAAAAGCATTTGCCCAGTAAGTGGTGTTCTGCTTCCTAGGAAGCTTATGGAGTTTGTATTTGCTGCTTGTTGGATGAAGGAACAAAACCCAACCAAGAATTATTCTGAGAGCAGCCACTCAAGACAGTATCTTTCCCAATGGACCAGATGAACTACTAACATCTGCTCTCCTTTGGCCCATGTGGCTTTTTGCACTTCTTGCTCAGTTATCCACAGAAAAGATAAAAGTCAGTTGCCTCTTATACCCCAGTGATCAGCACAGCCTGGTATGATTCTCTAATCCCAATTAGAGATTCCTTGTCTTTTTGGGCAGATAATGTCTAAAATGGGTCTCCTGGAGCAGATGTTCTAACAAACCATCCATTAGAAGCAGCAGTTTAAGTAAACTTTGTGCATTCTGTGAACTCTAAGCCAACCAGCTCAGTGGAGATTTTCTGTAGAGATTGGTGGAGGAATGACTTCGAAAGCAGACAGAACTTGAGGAGACAGATATAGAATAATCATCTCAGTGAAGGACACACGCAACATAGTCCTTGTTCAGGCATTTTGCAAAGTTACTGTTTGAAAGAACAGAGAGCCTCAGACATCTCCAGATGCTAGTTTTCTTTCCATCTCATCATTTCTTTGTATTCCTTTTTCCATTGGTCCTCTGAAATTCAGCATGCCTCTTGTTTGGGTGAGACTCAAAAAGCTCCTCACTGTGGTGTTTATATTAAGCCCAGATTCCCCAGTTAACCAGAAAATGGACTTGAAATGTCATTTGCCTTTGATGCAGACATGCAAGAATCTAAATGCTATTTTCGCTCAAAAAGTGACTGCAAAGATTTATCTCAGGTAACTTCAGATGTAGTGCATTTAAATTGGTGATCTTGAATTAAAAGTTTTCCTATCCCTTTGCTGTACTATCTCACACTCCAAAAGGTCACCAAGAAACATGTCAACATGAGTTTTTTATGTGCGTATTCAGGGAGACATAATAGAAGCTGGAACATCTGTTTATTTCTGTAATAACTTCTCCTAGACTTAAAATTATGCTAAAATAAAACTTAGTAGACAAGTGACAAGTTGAGAGATATCACCCCCAGCAATAGACCGATGATTGATTGATGTGTTATATATTAGCTTAAAATAATGATGGTCTTCACATTGTTCCTCCTACAGCATAGCTGTTAATCTTAGCTGCATTCCAGCCTAGCCTCCTCTCACAAAAACATTCCAGAATGATTTTAAAATTAGGAAACAATCTTCTATTCTGTTCTTATTCATAGCAGAATGTCACCTTCTCCCAGTTAGCTGCAGAAATATATATTTCTCATGCAGGCATTTTTTGTAAGAGGATACATCCAAAATAAAACAGAAGCAGGAACATATATTTAGTCAGTAAGAAAATCTATGTAATTTTCAACTTGAATTATGTGAGAAACAGCATACTGAAGATCATTATTACAATCATTATTATAATTGTTTATTTAGCTACTCTCTACCTAACAGTCCTTAAATGAAAATTTAATTTCCAAATTTTATTCAATATTAAAATGTCCAGGGAAGTAACTTTGCTTATCTGAAACTGTACAGTGTTTATGTTCCTTTTTTCTGTCTCTATTTAAATTTAGAAACCCTAGTGAGTAGCTTTCTGACTCTGTAGTGAATATGCTGTGACTGTATAGAAAACACCAGGATATTTTGTTGATAAGATTTGCATTAAAATATATTCATAAACAGTCTGTCTTGCAAATATACATTACAAATCTTTATCAATTCCAGACACAGTCTCTACCATGCATAATACTTATAGAAACATTTTCCAACAACGTTTATCAAAAAAGATGGAAAGAAAATAAAGCATTTTATAACAGTTCCATTCCCTACAGTGTCAAGATGGAGAAAAGAATCAAAGCTAATAATAAATTCTTGTTTTCTTCATCTTTTTATTTCTCTACAAATGTCTTGTGGAAATTCAGACCATCAACATGGTCTTATTGAACAGCCTGGCTCATATATCTAGGTGTTTCCTCCTTCTCTATTTCATCTCTTCTGAGAAACTTCACATGACTTTTTGGTTGTATTGTTGTTGGGTCTACTCCCTTCAGAATCAGTTATCTTGTTTTCTGGATTATGCAAAACACACGGAAAGCTACCCTTTACCAATTTTATTTATCAGTTCTAGGATGTCTCAATTTTTCAGAGGAGATACATAACCATTGTCAAACAAATTCATTGAAAGGCAATCACTTATTAGTTTGATATTGTCCAGTTTATTACACTGAAGAATCCTTATCTTATATGATTCAATAGTAAAATTGTCATTTGCCTCCACTGAAATGAGATCTTTGTTAATAAGAAGCATTACTCAGGTCACTAATTAAATGAAAAGTTATCTATTGCCAGTTGCCAAATGCTATCATAGCATGCTTCAGCTGATTGCACAAAGTCTAAGTGTGAGCTGTGGATTGTTTCCATCTGTCCTCTGCTTCCTCTTTAGTACAAGAAGAAAATAAACAGCTGACAACTCCCAAACTTGACAGAAGTTAGAAATCTGGGTCTTGTCGCTATGATTCAGTGTCCTGTGAGCCAGAAGAACCTCATTTATTTGGATTATATTAATTTGTACTTTTCCATTTGCGCAAGAAAGAGAACCTGCCTGATGTTTTGTAACTTACTGTCAGAAGTGCTGCCTGTACACTGGCATTCATATAAAAGGTCACTATTTTTGCATCCAACATTTATGAATCTAATACGTGATGGTGGTATGTGGTATTTCTGTAGATTCAGCTGAACCACCTAGCTCTGGACTTCCCAGTGTCTGAATCTGTTTATATCTATATTTTACCTTCTCTCCTCCCGTGCTAGCTCAAATCCTGCATGTGGCTGTGTTGATACATTTTTGAGATGAAGGTCCAACAGGAACCGTTCCCTATCACAGGTGTAGCACCAAGCAAAGAAACTCTCTTTTCTTCTTTCGCATCCTCATATTGCATAATATATTGCATGGACTTCTGGGATTAGGTCAGCATTGGTTTGGACATCTCTTCAGAGTTATGTTGAGAGGTGGTGTAGATGTTGCCCAGTGTTATTATTCCTGCACAGCTGCTGTGCTCAGCACTAGCACCTTCTCTGCCCAAGTGAAGAGAAGTGTTCCTGACGGAGTGTTCTTGGGACCACTGGATGACACTAAAACCAGCTACAACAGAGCTATTTGCATTAAAGTGAAAGGAACCTTGCCCCACAAAACAGGGCTGCTGCAGGCAAGTTTCCTACAGGGACAGGTCCTGCTAAACTGTACTCACAAGTTGTTGGGGACTGCTGTATGTCACTGCCCAGAAGCATGCTGAGGGCAGCTTTAATAAGTTACTAATGTAAAGAGCTGAGCTTCTGTGCTCAGAAATGTTTCCTCTCTCTAGTATGTTTGTACCCTCAGAACACTCCAGCCAAGACTCCTTTTACCCTCTGCCTGCTGCTGCTCCTCAGCTTAGAAAAGGGATTTCTTTTCTTCTCTCTTCTTTGATATCAAGACGAGGCATCATAAAAAGGTTTAACCAAACTGAGTCTTTTTTTTTCTTTTCCTTGGGCAAGATCTTCCTTTCCTGCATGTCTAGTAACTGAAATATCATTGCCTGTTTTCAATGTAAAGAAGTTGATAGCCCCAAAGTCCTGCTTTTGTGTCTCTCAAATATACTCCAGGGTTTTTTAAGCCCTGAATTACTTGGGTTTTGTGGGTTTATTTCTTTTATTTTCTTTTCTGCATATTAAAATATAAATGCTATTTCTACAATTTCTAAAAGCTTTGCTAATCATTGAGGGATCTAAGAAAGCTCCAAAGCAACTATATCTTGTAATTATAAGAAAAAAAGACAACTTCATAGCTATTTCTTAGTGAATCACAACATTTACCAGTTTGGAGCCTGCAGCTATGTGGATGAGATGAGCTGCTAATTGGAGGGAGAAAAAAAAAGAATTAATAGAGAATAAATTTTATGTTTTAAAATACTTTGGCCTTGTATCTGATTTGCAATGACACAGGCTCTTTTGTGTGAGATACTTTTTTTTTCTTTTCCTTTTCTTCTTCTCTAGAAGCCAGAAAAGGAACTGGAATATGCTATTATATGAATAATGTTTGTAAATCACAGATATTTTTTGAAAAGGAAAAGTGGGGAAGGTTGGCTAAAAGCCTGTGTGTTGCTAGCAGAGACTGTGGCATAGTAATTCTTGTAGTGAAATGAGGCAACCAGGTGCCACTAATTACCAGGTAGTGGGCATGAGCTTGTGTTAAGCCCACCTGTGCCTGATTAGGGTGGGCCCCAACTGCGCATGAGCAGGATTAGGGGGCCAATAAAAGGTGAGGCTTGAAGCACAGGCTCAGCTCATTCCTGAGCAAGCCAGTAGAGAGGTCAGTTGAATCTGAAGCAGTAGCACTGAGCCAGGCTAACCAGTCCTGAGGGCAACAGATTCGGAGCACTATTTGTGAACTTCTGCTGGAACACCTGTTGGACCTCAGAGTGCCGTGCCCCAAGAGAGGTTCGTCTTGCAACAAATTCTTAACTCTTTTTACATGCTATGTCCTTGTTGGTTTCATAAAAGCAAGGTATCATGAAGACCAGTGTATATCAGGAGATGTAATATGGTTGAGTGGAGCCTTGGTCTTTCACCAGTACAAAGACCCTTGAAATTCTTTCCTCAGCTACAGAAGCTGTTCTCAGTCACCTCCAAAGGTCACATTTATGACATGGACTGATGTTTAGTTTCAGAGATAGGAATATATCCCTTAGATGTCATGCAGTTCCAGATCTTGGCCCCAACCAAAATTCTCTTACAAGGTGCAGTGGCAATAGATAAAACCAGTGTGGCTTGTCCAGGCTGCAACTGGTACATCTACAGAACTGTACAGGAACTGGAAATCTCAGTTCAGATCCTGAAGGTGATTGAATGTCAATACCACAGTGCTAGCCCACAGTAAAATGGTTGGTGTATTTCTGAGATGAAATAGTTTCAGGAAAGAGCCGCACAGCTGATTGCTTCCCTTCTGGTACTAGTGAAATCTTCACGGAATCAGGGTGCTGGGAAAGGGTGGGTGGGGGGTGTTTCTATACTGATTTCTATTGATCTGTATAGTTGCACTGCTGCTTTTTTAGTTTTTTAGCTTTTTTAGTTTTGCTGCTTTACACATGCAAAAAATCTGAGAATAAAAATTGAAGGCTTCTTATAGTGGTCTGTCTCTTGTGGTTGATCTGTTTCTTTGCAACATTTTTCCATATTAATTTCTTTAACAGATTTTGCGTGTTTAGATGTTGATAGCTTGAGGTTTGATTCAGCAGGCCCTCTTCCTTACAGCAAAAGTAATGCCTAAATAGCATTCAGCTGCCTTGCTGGAAAGTTGATTGAGATAGTGGATGATATTTTAGCTGATTGTCATGCAGTGGAAATGAAAGAAAACAGCAACTATCTGGGGCTAACTGGAATTTGAAAATGGGGTTTCTTCTAAGGCTGGCTAATCTTATCTATATCAGGCTTAAAGAGAAGTGCAGTAACGTATTTCAGGGAAGATAAGATTATGCTACAGGAGAGGAGTTACAAACAGGTTCTGTTGGCAATAGCTGGATTTTAAATGTAAGCCTGAACAGCTCTCAAAGACTGATAATAACAATTTCTTCACAAATAAAAGCACTTGCTTAAATGAATTAATGCAAGTACAGGTAATTTTCTAACCAAAACTGGTAAAGCAGTAAAGTAACACAAATATGGGTGTGTATTATTTTTTAATGCATTTGGTGATGGTGTAAAATGATTAAAGTATTACACTTAAAAAAAAAAAAACAAAAGTAGCTTGGCAACATATGGGCCTCTATCCTATTGTATGCAGACTGTTTTGAATTAGTCTTGTTGTACAGAGCAAGCCCTGTCTTGCCCAGAGCTTTTAGGATACCTATGCTTCCTGTTACTCTTGATCATTTCAGTGCAACTTGCATGGGAACAGAGCTGCACAAATTTATTTTTTGCAATTTAAGATTTCAGGAATGAAACTTTGAATCCCCCAAACTTTATTAGCAAGTATTTTATCCTCTGGTTCAAAGAACAGGGGAAGATATGGAAAAGTCAACATATCTCTGCTCTTTATTTTGACAAGACTGTCTCCTTTAAAGTGTGTGTGTAGAGCTGAACACAGCTTAAAGTTAAAGAAATCTTAATCAGAGTAGACAGTTGCTGACTAGTTTGTCTACACTTCTAGTTGAGTCATTTTCAGATAGCCTGACTCTTCTGTATACTAAAATGATGCTGATAGTAAAAATGCTAAAATTAGTCTACTTGAAAAAGCATCAAAACCACAACTGAACTCATCCGACTTGTCACACAGATGCAGCCTTAAAAATGTCTGAAGGGCAAATAATTTTTTTCCCTCTAGTGTAAATAGCAGCATGTCTGAATATCTAGGAAGTTTTGCATCATTATTTACGACATCAGCCTTACTATTAAAACCTGTGTGAAATCTGCTTATTCTTAGGAAAGGACAGATCTTTGGTTTCAGGAAATGACAGGAAGTTTTGTGTGAGAGAGAAGATGAAATTTAGCCATCTCATTTCCTCGTATCCTTTGAAACTCAGGCCAAATATCTAAACTAGCTGTACTCCTAGAATAAGATTCCCTCATCACAGCTGCTTCCTTGAGTACTGATACTAAGTTATAATAAATTAATCAAGAAAAATAATTATCAAAATCACAATATTCTGGAATTTTTTTAGTAAAATATAAATCTATAGATCATACAGCTTTCAAAACTTGTTAGCCATGTTTTTGATTGCTGACAAGCTCAGCCAGATCTTCCATCCTAGTAGATAATTGTCTGTTTTCTTATGTTGTTTTTGCTCAGTACAAAAATAGATGGCTACTTTTCAATTCACTTTTCAGGACATCATCAGAGCTACTCACTCTATAATTCTGTACTCCTCAGATTTTTTTTCATAATTTTCAAATTTGTTGACATTTTATGGTGATCATCTTAGTGTTCTATGTAGGACTGTAGCTTAGACTCTATAAAATCAGTTTCCATTTGATGAAGAAGGCAGGAAGCATTTTTCTGAAACATTCCTAAGTTATTGAGTTCATGAAAGTATTGTCCTTTGTTAGATTCTGGAATATTTTAATGTATTTTATGTATGCATATGCATTACGACAAACTGGATGTGGAAATGCCAAGAAATGTCACTAGTGATATCTTGTTAGGCATGGTATGTTAACTTTCTGTCCAAAATCAAACTGACAAATCAAGAGCTGTTCTAAGTCAGGATATGCCAGCTAGATGGATTTGTGCCTGTTGCCTCTCTCAGTAGGAACTCTGTTGGGATGGAGGTGAAATTAATGCCAGGGCATGTGGTATTTAAAAGCAACATAGTTATTCTATCACCACATCAACTCAGTGAATTCTATGAATTATTTGCAGCCTTTATGAATAGCCACTTGAAATACCTCTTGAGGTTTCTACCAGAAGGTTGCCTATCATTCTTATTTAGTTCTTAAGACATCAATTAAGCTTGATAAAGCAGAAAAAATGAATGTCACATTTGGTACACTTCTGTCTGACTGCATTGATTTTTGGCTTCTGAATAGATTCAATTACATGGTGTAATTCAAGCTTGTCATGATTGCAGTTTTTTTGGATCTCCTCCTCCAATAACTTCTCCATTTTCTAATTTCCCATAGGAGGTCAAATTGCACTCTGCCAGCTACATTTTAAAAATAGCTGGGCATTAGATTTGTTAAAAACACGCTTAGTAAAAGTAATGAGTTTAGCAAATGCTTTTACACACAGTTGTAACAAATTTGCAAATGTTGGAAACAGCAGGTTTACGAGACACCTTTGGTGCTAGAGAGTGTTGTGACTTTAAACACCAATCTCTCATCCCTTTACAGAATTCAGGCTTGGAATTAATATTGTTCAAGGTTTTATTCTCCTTCCAGATTCTTGATGGGTGAATCTGGCTTCATGTGTATTCTTCTGACATTCCAAAGTTTTTCTTCATGACTATTTTTGACCTCTTTCTTGCATTCAAAATCACCCCAGGTATTACATGTAATTACAGATATTACATGTAAAAGGTGAAGATAAAAATGAAGCATAATTATTTGCCTTGAGGCACTCTTGATCAATTCACTTTATTACTCCAGTCATGCTAACTTTGATATAGAAACACCAACATGATTAAAAGTTTTAATGAGTAATTTCTTGTGTCTCGGAGCAGCTGATACAGTTCTTATATCTACACCACCTTTACAGGCCAAGGCTTCAAAACAGTCTTTTTTTACTGAGTGTATACTAAAGCAGGCATATGCTGCTTCCTGTCAAATTACCAATATCACAAATAGGCAGTAAAATAAAGAAATATTTTCTTCGGAGAAAAAAATAAGTTTAACAAGCTTTTTGGGGGACATAAAGTTCAAAGAGCCACTGTACTGAACATTCAGTATCCCTTTTTTTTTTTTTTTTTTTTTTGATTAAATAATTTTTACTGAAAGCAAAGGACAAGAAGTTTGATAAAAAAACCCCAACAAAAAAACCACCACAAAAACCCCAAACAAAATAAAAAAAGCAAAAAGAGAAAAAAAAAATAAAAAGAAGCAAAATAAATGTTATTCATCTGAACTGTTATTTATTCCTTAATAACCTTATGTTATGTTAATAAACTAATTAAACTGTGTGGTAAACTGTATTGAAATCTAAGAGGGCATTGAAAGAAATATAGCTTATTTCTCGATGAAAAACCAATCCACAACAAAAAACACAGTAGGGAAATATGTTTGTTTGAACCTGGAAAATGAGTTTAATGCCAAATCAATGCCAAAGCTGATAAAAAACTGTCACTTAAGCCCACAATGTCAGCTGCCTTTTGGCTGTGACTAAATGGAATCTTCTGCTCACCCATTGCCTCCTCATCTTTGCATAAGGAAAGATTTCCAAGTTAGTCATGACTGAAGATTTAGGATGGGCAGGAGTGAAAAGGGTAGCATGAAGCTTTTAAGGAGCCAGCTGGCTAGAGGATGATAAGTTTCTCCTTTGCCAGAGAATTCCCTTCCTTGTTAGAAAATGGAGCTGTGAGCTTTCTCTGGGAGTTGAACAGCTTAACCTTATTATCCCATGGAAAACTTGGATGCCAAAGCTCATCTGAGAGATATTTCCTCTGTCAATTTCCACCAGAGGGAGTCTGTGCTGGTTACGGTTGTGCATTCCAGAAAGATGTTTTAAGTGGGTCATGAAAACCATGAATGGCATGAAAGAAGTGAATATGGAACAATGCTTCACCGCCTTTTCTGTAGATGGACAGTTCCAAATAGTCAAAAGTAGATGATTACTTACAAAGTGCTGCAGAAGAAAGGAGACTTGACATATTCGCTGTCAGCCACTGTCAAAGCCTGAAAACCATATTGGATTTTCAGACTGAATTTCTGTATAACTTGTTCCAGGAGTTCCTATAATCAAATGAGCATGTTTGCTACCTCCAAAATACAATGAAACTGTGGACACCTCAGGTACAGTCTTTTGAATATATTCATATTGCTTTTGCATGGGTTGCCAAAGGGGAAATGCATAGTAAAGCCCGTGAAGCTGATCAAGAGATGCTGATACATTGCTTAACTACCATGTTGATTTGGTTAGGTTAGAGCATTCACATGTAAGCTGTACATGCATTATAAAAACCTTAGACAACAGCATACCCACACGTGAGAAGGCCTTACACAGAGCTGTGCCCACCTGGGTAAGTTTCCCACCTTAAATTCTCTAATGCCTTGCAGTAAAGTGACATTATTGAAATCTGTTAATGGGGCTGTTTCCTAGAAAGGTCTTCACAGCACATTCTGCAAGACTAATTAAATCAGGACAACTTCTTCTGGATTAATTTATAGTATGCTCCATGGGGTTCTCTCTTCAGCCACAGCAGATTGTAACAAATAGCAAATCACCAATGTTATTGGGCGGCGTTGCCTGCTCTTGTTTCATTAAAATAAATCTTGATTAATGGAGATTTTTTAATGAGAAGTATATAGATAACATAGATTCCTATATGCTATAGGCTGAGGGTAATGGAAATCATGTTAGTCTTAGCAGACACATTAATGCAGGTATTTTGTTTCATGATATGATTTTGTGGGAAAATCTCATGGCATTACCTAGCAGGAAAAAAAAAATCTTTTAATTTTAAGTTTTAAAATGAAAATAATGAAAATAAGTTTTAAATGAATTTAAGTTTTAAATGAAAATAAATTGGCATTATTGAAGCAGACTAGTTCATTACTCAGGGAACATAATATAACTCAAAAAGTGTGAGGAAATCAGAAAGTGTGAATGCTTATTCACTGTTTCTCACCTAGAACAAAGACATCTAATTAAACCAGCCTGCAGTGGATTTTAAAGTAGAGGAATGCTTTTTCATACAAGACACAATAGAATAACGGAACTCATTGCTAAAATTTATTTTAGATATCAAAAATACAAAATGGATTAAAAAAGAGAAGAGGAGAAGAGTCCAAGAGAAATGGCTTTGCCTGTTTGAGGGTATTAAACATTCTGATACACCTGCAAACAAAAATTAAAGAAAATAAAGCTGTGCTGCAGAGCATGGTCCTTTATCCTTTTCCTGTTTCTTGTTACCTTCCCTAAAGTATTGCTACTGATCTTTGTCACAGACACAACACCAGGCTAAATAAACTTTGGGCCTGGCTCAATGACAACATTTTTCACCTATTTATCCAAATACTAATCACTTGTTTTCATAAAGTTAACATACCATAATATCCCAGATTATTTCCCTATCAGGAAGGAATTCAAGGAACCATTTCAGGATTCATGGTGCCACTGCCTTTGAGTGGTGGACTCTCCTTCTCCTTTCCCTCTCCTCAGTCCTGTAGATACTGTAGGGTCCCCTGATCCAGCTCCCTGGACCTTGTATAGCCTCATTGTCAGTCAGGTCAGCTCACATATTTGACTTGAAAAAGTTTCTGCCCCCTCCCCGCTCTACTTTGATTAATTTTCAGAAAAAATAATGAGCTGATTTGCAGTACGGTGTCTCAAACTTCAGGGCTGATGAAAAGAGAAATGCAGGCTAATCTTCCTGCAGATTACCAATCCTTAAATCTTTTTTTTGTGTTTTTTCCTTTAGAATACATTTTACTGCCACAAAATATTATTCTTTAACATCTCATCTAAGGAAGGAATTGCTCTTAAATCAGAGCTATTGGGCAAATATAATTGGGCAAATTCTGACTGGGATCTTATCTTCAAAAGTAGATTTGACACCAGAGAGTTTTTAGTTTCTTTTAACTAAATTTCTATATATAATTTCTGAATCTGGGCTTTGACTGAAGTACACTTCAAAAAAGTATCTTCAAAATAATATCTTTTCAGCACATCTCACATTCACAGACATGAATCTGATAGGATCAGATTGCCAATAAATGGTAAACTGTCTGTTACAGTTAATCGTGCTGTTTGATCTAATTTTTTCCATAAAATTGAAATTTACTTTTTAATTAAAGATATTTTCTTTAATTTTAATACTCAAAATACATAAGTCACTTGTCAAACATTTTGATCATTGTTTCTTAGCCACAGTTTAAAAACTCTTCTTGGGAATGATTCACAAATTAAGGTGTGAATTTCTTGTCAAAATATTTCAGGATAAGGGCTGTACTACCAAAGTCTTTTACATTGCTCAAATTATTTATTCATAAACAGATCCCTATCCACCAGGCTTCCTTTTATAGTAGCGTTCTCAAAGTGCTGGCATGGGATTGCTTGCATATTTCCCAAGAAATGTCTGCTTTTTAAGGATTCATTTTGCCTTATTATTCACATAGCTCCAGACATGCCCGTATCCAGTATTAAACTTTATTATTTATTTGTATTGTTTATTTAATTCAATACAGAAGATGTGACTCTATTCTGCAGCTTTTACTCAAATGAAAATATGAACTCTGTGATTTTAGTACTTTTTGTATATCACTAAGTATCCGATACATTTTCCTGTGAAACACTGCCTTTTCATCCTTAAATTTTGAATTCAGATCTGGATTTTTAAAATCACACGAAGCTTTAATGTAAAAATGGACATCAACAAATCTTAGAGCAAATTGCCTCTGTAAGAGATGGAAATGCAAGGAAGTCTGCTAACATTGACTCACTCCTGCAATACCTACTCTGTAGCAGACTACTCCTTGTGAAGTTGAATTTCAGCCACATGACTCTACATTGCAAGGTAGAGATACTGCTCTAATCCCAAAGGTAGTTGTATAGGTTATTTTATGGTCAGTGAAGAGAAAGGGTCCTTTCTGAGAAAGACTGGTTTGACTTGGTTTAAATGTCTGAAGATGAATTACTTTGCTGTGTTCTGCTAAGCATAAAGGAGTCCAGATGACTGGTAGTTCACATGCAGATATCAAAATTAAGTAAAATGAATGCTTTCTCCAATTTCTATCAGGACTTTAATTATTCCATATTATAAAACCATCAGATTTTTTGCTTATATACTTTCAATCTATACATTTGGTAAAATTTCTCTCTCTAGGTAGGATGGCTAGCAAGCACATGCAACATGAATCTTCTATTTTTTCTATGACTCACACAGCAATGGATATTTTTACCTAACTCTTTAACTTGATTATACCCTCCATCATCTCTGTCTGTACTCATTTGAGAGTTTCTTGATAAGACTTGCATTTTCTGGGGCGGAATTCTTGCTTGAACCTTTGTTTCTGTGTTGTCCACCCTTTCCCCATAAATCATATACTTTCATATCTTCTTGTATCTCATCGTGTTAACTCAGTAATTGTCAAATTCCTCATAGGGCTGCCAGAGCAAACATTTGCAGGTGAGGAGATGAAGGCACCAGGAAAGAAGGAAGGTAGTGACAGAAGTCAGAAGTATTTTCTTTGCATATCCTCATTTCCCTTGGAGAGTGTTCTGTCCTACCTATGAGAAGTGCTTACCAGAAGAATTGGAGTTTCAATGCTCTGATTTTCTGTCAGCTACGTGGATAGCCAGAACCCATGGGAAACTAAAATTATTTGTTCATCTAGCCATAAGATATTTGCATGAGTTTATTCAGGAGGACTATGGATGGGAGCTGAAGCATGCATGACATAATCTGGTACTCCAACCACTTGTTTTTTCTTCTTCTGCACATATATGCTGAAATTATGTTTATTAAAAATGTTCATTATTGACATAGAACTGCTAACATTTCGATCCAAGTGATATCTCTGTGAGGTAACTTGACATTTAACCTTCTCCTTTATAAATTCAGATATAAATTCATGTTGTTTAATCAACACTTCCCAAGACTACATGAATACCAAATGTACCGACTGTGCATCTTCTTCTTGATTACAGTGATATTTTTAAAATTCATATCAATAATTATGTTAATTAAATAATTCAATGCCAAGCTCTTATCGGAAAGCTTGAACATAGCTGAATGATTGCCTGGCAGATAGTCATAAAACAACTCAGGCTGACCAAACTGTTTTGACATTTGTAATGCCCATATATCATTCACCTCCCAATGTGTGTAGTACATGGTTTTGGTCTACAGTACTGTCGGTTCTTAATACCTTTCCACAGGGATTTAAGAATTAAGAACAATGCCTCTGAAATATGTGGTACAAAGAGAAGGATGCTTTTGTCTCATAGAAAATGATTTGTCCCCCAGAAAATTTATCATTTATAAGATGACAACAACAACATATTAATCTGCTTATTCCATTATGCAGTACTATTCTGATAATGGCATACAGCTGACAGGAGACACAGTAGAGGATGTTCTCCATCTGTTCATCTATCAACACTTCTTTGGCATAAAAAATTACTAATTGTGGTCCTTACATAGCACCACAAAGACAAGAGTAAACATTATCTATATTTATCTTAAAATGTAGTACTAATTTGACCTTGGATGCATGGAAACAATATGTATATTAACTGCTAGTTACTGTAAGTATGTAGATAGGGATTAACACTTCTGTTCTTTCACTCTTACTCTGTTCTCTCATGTTTTAGAGATACAGGCTCTAATGCTGTATCTGCTTTTGAGTGCAGAGTGGATTAAGGATTGGACTTGATGATATCAGAGGTCCTTTCCAACCCAGATGATTCTGTGATTCTGTGAAACTGGTAAGAAAGGAAAACCAGCAACCTGCTCTCCATGTCAGCAGGGGTTTGGATGGTTGAGTCAGCTGTGGTTTTTTTGTGAAGGATGAATAATTCCGGTTGAGAAGCAGTGTAGAGGGACTTGTTATTTTCTACTTGCCAGCAGGTGAAAAATGTGATGGATGATTGCATACAAGAATATAACAAGAACTCTGGAGATAGGGGTTCAAGTCACTTTCTCTCTCTATCAATTCTTCATTTGTATAAAAGAAGCAGCAACATTTTCCTTTCTTACAATAATGCTACAAGGGTAAACATGAGGCTGTATGTGAGTCACACAAAGGAAGTGATGAGCACTGTATTAAGGAAGGGATAAGTAAATGCAGCTGGCCCGACAGAGTCTTAAAATATATATATTTAAATATGTTCTTGTCCTTTTCTTCAGTCTTTCAGGACGTGTGAGTAAGGGTCACTAAATAAATGAAGGCATGGATCAAGTGCATCTGTGACAATAAGAGCTGCTGATGTTTTATATCTTAAAACAACTCTTCTAAGAGTTACAGGAAGGCTTATACAACTTAATGGCCTTAAAGCTGAAGTCAAGTAATGTTGATGAGAAATAAGGAGGGAGAACCTTGTTAGTACTTTCTAAACAGATGGTTCTTTGTAGAAAAGGTCTCCAGGTTTACAATTTTACTGTGATTCCACAACTCTAAATACTATTTAATTTGGACTGATTTTTTTTCTAGAATAAATGTGTCTGCTTTAAAACAGATTAGTTGACAAGTTCTGGACAAGACTCAGTAGCTTATGGTATTTGTTCTAGGTTGATTTGGTTCCCTTTCTGGTAGCAGGGAAGGGGTCCCCCAGGGATGACTTATATGAGTAGCTTCCTGCTTCAAAATGCCTGGCCTGCCTCAGAACATCAGTGAAAGCAATTAACATATTTAATAAGGGGAAACACTTGGTAATTAAGAGCAGCACAGAGAAGAGAGGGAGATGAGAGGAGAGTCCAAGCAACATGTGAAGAGAGAGAACACCACCAGGAAAACAAGATCTGAGAAGAGCTACACTAGAGCAGAGAAACTAAGGTTGGTGAGGAAGGAGAGGGACAAAGTTCCTGAACAGGGATTTTTCTCTACATCCCATGGTGAGACAGCAGCCTGGCCCCTGCAACTCATGGAGTGGCACAGTGGAACAGACTCTGAAGGATCACAGTGGAGCAGATGCTGGGGGCCTGACACTCATAAAGGATCCCACTGTAGCAGTTGTGGACCTGCAATCTGTAGAATATCATGGAGCAGAGGTTATGGACCTTCAGCCTTGGAGGGGACTGTTCCCAAAGTATTCTGTGGCTCTGTGGGTGGGACACCTGCACTGAAGAAGTTTGTTCCTGAGGAACTGTGCTTTGTGGGAGGGACTCGTGCTGGAGGGGTTTGTGAAGGACTTTCTCCCATGGGAGGGACCCCACATGGGAGTAGGAGAAGACGGTCAGGAATCTTACTCCTTGAGGAGGAAGGACTGTCAGAAAACTGTCTCTGACATATGGACTGTAACCCCCACTCCCTGTCCCCTCCCCTGTGCCACTGGTTGGGGGACTAAGTTGAAGTCTCAAGAACAAAGTAATTGAGCTTGGGAAGAGGGGAGGGGTAGGGGAGAGTATTTAAGCTCTGGTTTGGGTTTTGTCTTTGTCCTGCTTTGTTTGATTAATGATAAATTAAATTGTTTTTTTTTTCCTCAAGTTGAGTCTGTTTTGCCTGTGACCATAATTGGTGAGTGAAAACCTCAGAGCCCTTGTCTTGACCCACAACTTTTATGTGGATTTCCTTCTTGCCATCGTATACTGGTGGAGAGGGAGTGAGCAGCTGCATGGTCCTTTGTTCTCATCCAGGATCAAACCACAGCAGTGTTGTAACAGTCAGGAGTAAGAAAATAAGTGAGATAATAAGGAAACTTTTGTCAATATATCATATTACATTCACTTCAAAGAAGGAGTAGTCCATATGCAAAGGAAAGGATGAAAGGTATTGGCAGTCTATATTTTGTAGAATGGAGGAACATATTCTGAAAGTAATAATTCTGTCAGAGAACATGAGTTTCTAAAGAGCAGCTGGGACATTAAAAATTAGCATAACTTTTCCTTTTTTTTTTTTTTTTCTTTGTCCCTTACCTTCTCAGTGGCATGGAGAAGGTTGAGTTAGAAAGGATTGCTCCAGAAAAGCTGCTAGCAATAGTTTTAATTAGTTTTCCTCAATTTGACTCTGCTTTCCCTGTGACAGGAATTGGTGAGACATTTCCTGTTTTTATCTCATCCCATTAACTTTCTATTCTTGTTCTGACCCTCTGAAGAGGGGGAGTGAGTGAGTAGCTGTGTAGCATTTTTTTTTTCAGTAAAGCTTATCACACCATAGGCCTGTGTAGCCTTTTAGAAGGCATACTTTGGCCCAGCACTCGTTATCCATTCACTAAATGGACAGTATATTGAAACAAATTCCCTATTATGCAGGACCTCAGAGTAGATGGTATTATCATCCCCTTGGCTTTAAGCTTTGAAACCATGAAACCTATTAAAATTTTGTGCACATCCTGAAAGGAAGACAAAGTTTAACCTATGACCTCAGCTACCTCAAAGCTTTATAAGATTAGAGCTGACTAGGATTAAGAAACTTGTTAAACTTGACAATTTTGTGCAGATTCATTGAGATGACTGTCCTTGCTGTGGGTGAAAAAGGCTGTGTTTTAAAGGGTCAGTCTTAATGAGATGTGTCTGTAGAAAACCACCCTGGGAATGGACTTTCTGCTCTGTATATGCACACTGGTTAGGAAAATGGGAATATGACCCATGACTGAGGTTTTGGCGGCTTTTGCAGTGCAAGCTACTGGTTTTGTAAGCATTGATCTAATCAGGTCTGGTTTGTTATGGACCTATATGTGCCAGTTAATTGTATGCCTCAGTGGAATCTGTACTTGTGATCAGAACACCAATAAGACCTTTGTCACAGCACCTCTGGTGCCTAATTTTAGAGTTTCTCTGTATATATCATTTTGTGACAACTACAGAGAGTCATAAGGTCTTTCCAATATTGTCTGTTTATTTTCCACAAAGACCTTTATGTACTTTAATTCATCTTTATATTTAATTTCTTCTGTCACATCTGGCTGAAGTCAGATAAGGTGTTCAGAAGTTAGAGAAACAGTTTTTTTCTTTCTCATATACATGCACAGACTCAGTGGCTGAGCTTAATAAGCTTTAGCTTCTTTAGAAACTGTGCTAATAAATAGCAACAGTGAAAGGCTGCTTTGTCAGTGGTTTTGGAATCTGTGGTGAATGTGAAGTGCACTCCAACAATATTCCAAAACCACTGACAAGGCAGCAGTAAAAAAAAAAACAACAACATATATACGTGTGCAACACCCTGATGGAAAATATTTTACCACAATTCCTCATACTTCTTGAGCTGGAACAGGAATATCCACAAGCATTTTGGAGCAGTATGAGAAGGGAAGCAAGTATCATTGAGTGCTGCCAAAGGCTCTCTCTCCCTAAACATTGATCAGAGCAGTGCAGGTGTGCTCTTGAATATCTTCAGGACCCTGAAGTGTAAGTGTATGAACAAGGAAGAAAAAGTGTGTGTGTGTGTATATGTGTGTGTAAGAGGCAATGTCACAGGTGAAAGAAACAGGAGAAAAAGTTTGAAGTGACAGATCTTACAGTTACATGTGTTGACACTCTATACATATTGGTATTTCTGGCCCATGAGGAAGTTGAAGATCCTGGAAGGTACATTGAAATCTTAACATATAAGGTGTCTGATTTCCAATATTGGAGGAAAGGAAGGGTTTTGAGAGATAGAGTGATTTTTTTTCAGAGGGAGATCTTACTTGTTCCCAAACCAACATTATTCTCTGTTTTTGTTTCTGAACCTGGGGTTTCTAAATATAGTATAAAAGAGGCTAAATATACTTGTAAATAGAATAATCTATGGGCATCTGAAAAGAGAGACCAGCTATTGGAAAAGGAGTTTCCTATTAAGTAGCATAAATCTTATTTTCACCACTTTGTTACAGAATTGTATAGCTGTCTTGGTAAAAATATAACCTTTATATCACTTAGAAGTTTCTAAGCTACATAAGTTTCTTGGAAGTTTCTAAACTACATTAATCCTTGTGAACTCCCAGACCATAGCAAAGATTCTGACAGGTACCCTTGTGGTGGTATCCATCAGAGATTACAGCAGTGTAGACAAGTACAGCAGTGTACACACCTCCTTAAAGGTGTGTAAGGAGCAGTTACCTTCTCAGATGTTTTCTATCTAAACAACTGTAAGTAGTGTTGGATACGAACTGACTTCTTTCTCTTCAATCTTTTCTTGAATATATGCTTTTTTTTTTCTTTCTTTTTAAATTGAATAAAGCTGGAAGATGAAAAGGTCAGTTTGTCCAGTTCAGAACTTAATCAAGGCTAAATTCAAACAGCTTGGTAAATGTGTTGCACAATCTAGGTTCTTCACTGGAGATATTCTGTCATCTATATACCATATATCATTATGGTACAAATTTGACCCTGTAATAGTTGGGATACATTCCACTATATTAAAAATGATCTTTTTTGAGAAGAGGTTGTCTGCCATTATTCTGATTGTTACAGTAATGTACATGGAAACAAGGCAATACTATGAATTTATCAGATGTCACCAGAAGTCATTAGAAAGCATTTCAACTTAGAGATAGAAAGCTAGGTTAAGCATCAGAAATCATTCACACTTAAAAGGAGGCAAAAAAATAACAGAGGAGTTCAACCCATATGTTTTTCAGCTTTGCTTTGAAACTTAAGTGTTTTAAAGGAGCATTTTGGAAAGAATTTTTTTTTCTGACACAAGCACGTTTTTTTCTTTCAGATTCTTGACTGAGGCAGAGTTCAATGTTATCATTCTACATCATACTAGATATATCACATTACCAAATATAAAGAGGCAACAGGTGGAAACTAAAGGAAAATCATGTCCAGAACACATACTTGTATTACAGAATATATGTTATTCAGCTACTAAGGAGCTGGAATAATTCTGCAATAAAGGAAATTGAATCCATTTAATGTTTAGAACAAGTAATAAGAGGGTCCTGTTTCCTAATGTATCAATGACTTCATGCTTTTATTCTGCATGAAAGTATTCTGAAGAGGCTGTAGCTTAAACAATTAAACCTTTTCTAACCTTAATAGAAAGATAAAAAAACTTGTTCTGCCTGCTATATAATGACACTGTCTTGAAAAGTGAACTTCAAAGATTTGAAAATCTCTGAATTGTCATTTATTTCTAAAAGGAGAATTAGGAAACACAGTCCTGATTGTAATGACATTCCAGCCTTCATATCTATGATGGAGATCTGGAGTCAAAAAACCCCCAGCCTTCATTATCTAGATTTAATCCCACAAGTCTCAGTACCACAGAAAAAGACATTTCAGTATATCACAGCAATGATATAACAACAGCAAGACGGTGTAAATTTAGTGAAGATTAATTATCACAGTTGAGTTTGTTCCTTTCCATATGAACGTAAGAAAGACCTGACTGTACAAACCCACTTCTAATTAGCACATTGTTAAATAAACAACAGCCAGATGTACTACTGCAGAAATTTAACAAGATACTGTGCAATAAGAATAACTTACTGCATAGCTTTTTGAACTCTAGATATATAAAACCTTAAAAGTATCAAACAGTTTCTTGCTAGCTGTGGTACTGAAGAACCTATGGTGTAGGTTCTACCTGTGTTCTGCCGATATGATCTACTTAAATTCAGAAAAAAAATGTCACTTCCCGTCCTGTTTAGTAAACAATCCTCCTTCACTAATTTCAAACACACTTAGTTCCTGGTAATTTTTTTCTTCTATGCAATTTGGATGTTCAAATAACAGATGTTCTTATATTACTTTACGTTAATATATTTAGAACCCTGTTTGAGAGGCAAACCTGAATCTTTTGTGCATGCCCCAAAGTAAGAGCTACTTCCAAAAAGATTCAATGTCTTCAAAGTGGGGAAAGGTTTCTGTAGAGCCTGACTGACAGCTTCAGCTAGCAAGGTAATTTATTATTCGTGCTAAATTATGCATTTATGATTCCTCACAAAATTTTACTTTTATTTTTTCTGGAAAGGACTTTGCAGTTCAACAAGCCCAGTTTTTGCTATTATAGACTTTTGCCACTGGGAAAAACTTCTCAGTTCACATAGTTTAAACCAAATAAGGATTGAAGTGGTTTATGGATTTATCAATGACATATAATTAACTGGTAGTCAGTGACCTGTACATTCAGGATTAGCATCAGCCATAGATCATATAAACCACAGTAGTATAGACTTACAGAATGCTAATGTACAACTACAAGGTTCTAAACACTCCCCTCTATATAAATAATTCCCAAAAGGGCTATTCCCCATCCTCTGCCTCCTCTTCAGATCATTCATTTTTCACACACATGCACATGGATGCACGTACCTCCACCCCCACCCCTGCCAATCAGCAGTGCAAGTTCCCTGCTTAACTCCCCCTGCTTGGAGAAGATGAGGGTACTCCAGCCCTATGTGTCTCCATGCCAATTCTGCAGCTTCTCACCCTACTGAGAAAGCATCCCCAAGGGGGTCACACCCCTGTTCCCATCAAGTGGACCACAAGTCCCCTTATGATGGGTACTGTTCCTAGTACCTTGTGCTGGGATGAGCTTTCTTGCCCAGGAAGAGAAGGTCATTGTGTTGATGCTGTTTTGCTACAGATCTTCTATAGTTCTTTTCAACAAACTACAGTAATCATTTAATCAAGATCTCTCTTTAAAAATAAGGAAGGTTTTTGCCTCTACAGTAAATTGTCTTGGAATTTCTTTCCAGAATTTCATTTTCTTGTATGGAATTTCATCTACTTTGATTTCAATCTCCAATTATTCAGTGTTCAACTAGTGAAAAGTTATTCTTATGTCAATACTGTCTTTACCTTTGTTTACAAATAATGACCTGGCAGAAATTCTTTCTATCCACCAAGAATACAATGAATAAAGAATACAATGAAAAAACCTGAAAATTTTTAGAGATTTAAAAAGAATAATTTTCTATTATATTATATTACATAATATTATAATTTTATTTGAATAAGTTGTATAAGATTTGAACAAGACTCCCAGACTCAGACTGCAAATACAGTTTTATGGGAAAAAAGTAAACACAAATTTGTAAGTTTCCTTTTTTAATGACAAATGACAAATTGCAGAATTTTTGGTGAAATCAAAGGTTATCTCTGTCCTTTCTTGGACAGAGTTTCAAACTGACAATAAAAGGAGGCTTCATCTCCAGACTAGAATCTACATGTATGTATCTAAATGTAGACACACACACTAATTGTTGATGCTCCTCGTACTGTCAGCCAAGACCTAGATATACCAGTCAGTAGAGTCACATTTTGAAAGACACCAATTCAACTAATTCTGAAGATAAAAGTCAATTAATCTGCCCCACAGAGTTATCTAATGCTATTTGAAATATCTTATGGCATCTGTGAAATGCACATTAATTTGTGGAAGATATGGAATAAGGCCTTTGGGATAAACTGTGCTTACTTATATTGGTAGTTGGAGTCCTGGTGGAGTACACTAAGTGAGTTTCTCTTTTAATAAACTAAATATATAACAAAGTTAGACTTCTGACCGTTTAGGCACATAAAGTTAGTGTCTATGTCTGGAGCTGATACCCACTTGTATTTAGAGTTATTGTGGAGATAGATGACTCAGCCAACTTTCAGATATATTGACTCACTAAATAGAACTGTGCAAAATAATGAAATGGGAAAAAATGTAGCTTCCTTAAACCAAAAAAAAAAAAAAAAGGTAAAATCAAGTTGGAAAGTCGGATTCAGAAAAAAAAAATTCATCTTAGAAGATTAATTTAAATAGAAAAAATCAAAACATGGAAAAATGACTAATTTTATTTATTTCATTTGGAAATATATTTTTAGTTTTCTCAAAGTGAGATGGAAATAAAAGGTATTTCAAGTTCACTCAAACATTTCAGGTATATACATTAAAAATCTGTCTGTTGCCTTTTTTTCTTTAGTCTTTCCCCTGAAACAGGTGCATCATTGCTTTTATGGTTCAGTGCCTCAGCAATGTATTCATTGATTTCTGTGGGCACAAATTCAGGTCCCTTAATGATAATGATGATCTTGCCATTCAGTCTTTGCCTTAAAATAGAAACCATGAGTTTGTTCTTAATGCCACCCTGTTCTCTATGCTATGTTGTCCTCCACTGGTGTGCATGTCTAATTTTCTGCCACAGGTCTTTTACTTTCTTCCCCGATTTCTTAGCACAATATAGTTTATGAAATACTCAGAAATAATTCTGTTAAAAAGTGAAGGCATACCACAGCATGATCTGTCTGTATTAATAAATCTTTAGCCTATGAGAAAGTAACTGCTGAATTCAAATAACTATGTGCAAATTTACAGAGAGGTGAGAGTTTTAAAGCTTCAGACACTAATTGCCTGTTTTGTTTTATTCTTGGTGGGTATCTTTTATTTTTGCCCTTAAAAACTTGTATGCTTGCAGTAAGATTTCTCAGATGTGTAAAATAAAAAAAAAAAAATTGAGCTGAGAAATAAGAAGCAGCCTCAAATGTAAACAAGACACCTGATTCTTCTTCACATCAGAATAATTTTTCATTTTGACCCTTACTGATCTGCAGTTTTCTTTCTAAGGCATGTTTATCATGAGGACAAGACACTTCATCAGATGTAATTATGGTCTGAGTAAGGGATTATGCAGCTATGTGGCTGAATCCAACATGTGATGCATAAACAAATACTTAGCTAGATGCTATTATTATGAGAAAATTTTCTTCTTAATCCACTTGTGAGTCCTTACCTGTGCTAACAAAGAGATTCAAGATTCAGAACAACTATGGAACAGGTTTCTACACTGCCCCATGCAATCCTTTAAGTTGGAAGAGTGATGGTCTTCAATGATCAGTCCACATTCAAATTTACCCAGTCAATTTTTTTCTCATTGTAAAGGTGGGTGTCAAATAACCTGCCTTTTGGCTATGACCTTTAATAACCTTCAGATCTGTGGTTACAATGTAAAGATTCTAAATCCTATTCCCAGTGTAGGCTTATCCACCGACCCTATCAGTTTTCTGTTTGGGTCTTCCAAACTCTTTTTCACTTCCAAATGAATCTAACACTTACAGGAATTCACTGAAATGGCATGCCTATTACCCTTTTATGAAGCATATGCATTTCTATATTACTTCAAAAAGACACTTGTAGTGAAATGAGGCAACCAGGTGCCACTAATTACCAGGTAGTGGGCATGAGCTTGTGTTAAGCCCACCTGTGCCTGATTAGGGCGGGCCCCAACTGCGCATGAGCAGGATTAGGGGGCCAATAAAAGGTGAGGCTTGAAGCACAGGCTCAGCTCATTCCTGAGCAAGCCAGCAGAGAGGCTGGTTGAATCTGAAGCAGTAGCACTGAGCCAGGCTAACCATTCCTGAGGGCGACGGACTCGGAGCACTATTCGTGAGTTTCTGCTGGAATACCTGTTTGGACCTTGGAGTGCCGTGCCCTAAGAGAGGTTCGTTTTGCAACAGCCACTTCTCAATTTCTTGTTTGGTTTGTTGTTGGGTTGGTTTATTTTTGGTTTTGGTTTGGTTTGGGGTCTTTCTGGTTTTGTTTTAGTTTTTAGTTTTGGGTTTGTTGTTTTGGTTTTTTTTTTGTGAAAAACAACTCATTAGTTCCTTGGCTTGATTTAT
The DNA here is from genome assembly GCF_003957555.1 of Calypte anna. Taxonomy (NCBI): domain Eukaryota; kingdom Metazoa; phylum Chordata; class Aves; order Apodiformes; family Trochilidae; genus Calypte; species Calypte anna. Next base: position 73,077,703 of record NC_044246.1, read on the forward strand.
CATGTCTTTCATAAATCAACAATAAGAATATAATAAATGTTAAAGCATTGAATCCAAGCTAGAGAAAAGGAATCAATAAATTAGTATACTGTTATTTAAATAACTATGTGCAAATGTACAAACAGAAAGGTGAGCTTTTTAAGTATCAGCCTGTAAGAGATACTCTTGACATAATATTTGTCTTTTCTAAGAAATGTAAAAATATTAGAGTGTCATATGAATAGGACTTGCATGAAAAGCACAACATCCAGAGCCTGAGTCAGTTGCCTTGATAACCAAGAGCTCCTGACAGCTTGGGTAAGCAGAAACATCTTCAAACAGCTAGTGGACGTAATGCACATGCTATAGAAGTTATATTCAATTCTAGTTACATCTAGTTAGGGAGGTTACATGAGCAAATCCATTTTATTGTACCAGGACCTGATTTTCGATTGCAGTCAGTTGACAGATATAAAGATACAAAGATCTCTGAAGGTCTTCAGAGATTTTGGGGTTTCGTAGATGTTTCTGGCCCATTTGTTGAGTGGACAGTATGGAAGCACTGAACCCTTTTCATTACAAAATTCAGTGTGTTTCCTTAGGTGTTGACATTGCAGACACAAGTAATTTCCTAGGTTAAGAAGTCTGAAGTCTGTAACTGTTTTAGTAATAAAAGAAATAATACGATAATTCAGGAACACAGGAATTCAGACTTCATTGAAACCTCAATAATGAGAGATTTATGTTTGAAATCATGAAAATATATAAAAGAATTCACCAGAGGGTTAAAGTCTGAGCTTTCTTATTGAGGTTCTGTGAAGGCAGTCTTTAGCAGAGAATAAAACAACACTTTTAGAGAAAACTTTAAGGACACACCTGACTTCATTAGATAGCAACATTTATGAGAAGTGGTAGTGACCACATAGCAACAGGATGGGGGTGCATGTGGATTAACAGAATGGATTTTGAGAGAAGAAATCAATAAAAGGAGAAGGAGCCACAATGCAGATAAGTAAAAACCAAAAATTCTGTTAAGTAATATATGTCAAGCCTTGAAAGGACACCCTGGGACAGTAACTCACCTGGAAATGGCAATCAGTTTCAATAGCTGGATGGTTCAAAGCCATTAAACTCCCAACAGAGCAGGGACTTAGTCTGTCTCTCATATTCTAAACAAACCCCACTGAGCATAAATTACTTTCAACATGAGAAAATCTTTTTAATTCTCTTGTATTACTACTTTGGAAATTAATTATATTATTTTCATAGTTTTTGTTATGCAGAGTTTTCCTGCAGATCTGTTTTTTACCAAAATGTATTGACTCCTTTTATCTTGGATGTTATCAAGGGTTATCGTAGAACTTCAGAACCACTGCCTCCTATGACTGTAAACCATGTTTTGTATTAAGATGTAATTCAGAAGAAGCTTTTCAAAGATACTGTTAATTAATGAGTCATTAGCGAGTATTAACAACTTCACTGTTAGAATAAGAACTGAATAAAAATGGACCTTCTTTTGTGGACTTTCCATAACCAGTTCAGAAAAATAACTTCATTTACTTTGAACTATATACATTCTTATTGGAAGTACTGAGGGTTTGGGGCTTTTCCCCCCCATTTCTTTCAAATAAGATGGTCCTCCTTTGACTATTTACTCGGCTGATTCAGTCACCATAATAATTATCTCTGATTAAATTTTAAATACCATCAACCAGGAACCTTTGTTTAGTGAGATGACAGGTATGGCGATAGGCTTTTTGATAAAATTCAGCCATTCTGCCTACTGTTATCACACCTTTGCTTGAGTACCACTCATAACAGAGATATTTTCAGGAAGCTAGAAAATGTGGGGAGCTTGCACAATAAAAATTATCCCTACCTCCGACCTGCCTTCCTTCATATTTTCCCTGAACTGACATGGTAGGACAATCAATGAACAACAGCTATTTGTTGTCACTGGGGACCATCTATTGCTTTCCATTAAAAGAGGATTTTGGAACCATATCATCTTTGTGTTCAGAAGAAAAGGAGAAAATATCTGTTGTTAGCTCAAAATCTAGAGAAAGACAAAGCAACAGGATTTGACAAGTCTCCAAAGTGAAAGTTTGGATTGGAAAGATTAGCCAATAGAGAAGCCCATCACCTGGAACAGTAAGGGGAACTTTTTAAATACAGGTTTGACTTTTGTATTTTACTTTCTCATGCCCAGAATGAGGATGAGAGGTTTATTTTCAGGGCTTTACCAGCTCTGGTTGCCTTTTTACATCTGCGTATTATAATGCACAAGGCCAGAATTTTGTGATCATGTTTCCAAATAACCTTTGATACCGCAGTGGAAATCCTGACTTTAAATTTTAAATAAAAAACCCACCTTTGGCTCACAGCAAATGTAAGTCAAAATGTAAGCAGTGTGGGTGAGCAATAGTTTGAACTTGAATTCAAGTTCAAGTTCTGAATTAATACCCAAATGTGAGCATACATCAAGATGTTTTTTGTTAATGAAGAAATGAAAAAAACAGAAATACTGAGGCAGAATAATGTTTTTCTCTCTTTTCCTAAATCACTAGGCATTCAAAGATGTACACTCCATGTCTGAAAAGTCTCTATTAGCCTCTTTAATGGAAAAGTGCTAGAAATGGTGGGGAGATAAAAATCTTTCCTGTGTTATTGAAGAGGAATTAGAAGTGGAAAATACTGCTGGTTTTGAAAAAGACGAAGACTCCCTGATCTGACCTTTGCCCACCAGTTCTCAACCCACAGCTTGAAATACTCCTGGGAATATTCAGGATAATAACATCTCAGGGAAATATTGGTTTGCTTGATTATATATTTTTGCTAGACGTTTTCAAATTGAAGTTTGGATTTTGCCACTATCCCATAGGAAAGTGTTTCTATTCTCTGGAGAAATGAATGAAAGATAAAAACTCCTCAGGGATATTTAGGATTAAGCTATAAATGCTGACTGACTGGTGTACTTGAAACAGCTGCCTGGCATCTTCTCCTGAGCTCACTTTTATTTTTCATGTATTGTTTTAGTAAAGATTTTAACAGAGGCTTTAGAGAAAAGAATCTTTTCTGTCAGTTACCTTCAGCAGTATTTGTTGGTTGCCTTTCCCTGATTTTAACATCAACAACTTCTTACCAATAGGTACACACAAATCTAGAGTGCAAAGTTTCAGAGATCTAAATGCTAATGTAGTATCTGAAACTCTAAACTGAACAATATAGGGTAAAAAAAGCACCTCACCAACAACTTCCTGACTGTAAATTAAAATGAGAAAATTGGTTTACATATCTTTTTCATTATTCCAATCATTTTTTTTAGTGATAAAAGTTTTTCCAAGAAAACCGAGATAAAAAATATCATTGAGCAGAATTGTACATCATGAATAAGCTTCTTTGATATTGTAAGGAATATAAGTTAAAAAAAAAAAGAAAATTTCATTAGTTTAACATTCAGTTAGAGTATTTTGCTAATAATTTTTTGTGCGAAAATTCCAGCTGAGAAAATTTATACACTCTAAAGATAAAAATATATGTTGCCAACAGGTACTAAATTTAATGAATCTGTCAAATTCTTGGACAATTCTGTTCTTTCCCAGGGCTCAGCATGCAGTTTCTGTGCCTGCTGTCATATTTAGTGCTCTTGTGACAGGAAGAAAGTATGGAAAACTACTGTCATAAACTTTGAATATATATTCTGTGTCTTAGGGGAATTGTCATTGGCTGTCAGAATTGATAACTTAGTGCTGACAAGTTGTCCATAATTTACCCTGTGAGACAAATTGACAGCAAAAGCTAGATTTTATTTTGTACTAATACTTATATGGGTTTGGAGATTTTTTTAATAAACACTATTACTATTTATAGCCAGATTTCAAAATATTCAAGAGAAGGAATTCTCTCTGCTGTTATCTTCCAAATTATCCTTAGTAAGGATTAGGCAATGATCAGACTTAAACTTCTTTGGAATCAATCTTCTTAGAATACTGTTAAAACAACAAAATTTGGAAATAGAGGTAAGATGATGCAATATGAAAACTACTGTGTATCAAATTTTTTTTTGCTTATTACAAGGTACTTCAGGCTGGAATGAATTTTTGGAAGTAATACATACTAACTTGTTCCTCAAGGTGGAGCTATCACTAGAGCTAGATCAGGTTGCCAGACTCAGTTGAATTTTCAAAGTCTCCAAGGATGGAGCTTCTACAGCTACCCTGAGTAGCCAGTTCTAGTGCTGCAGCACATTCAATATGACTTGGCTTACAATACTCCTTCTTCAATCTTTAATAGGTTAATTCCTTTTTTTCTTACATTGCAGTCAGTTTTGTTTGGTTTTTTTGTTTTGTTTTTTTATTTGTATTCTTGTTGTTGTTGAAACTTTTCATTTAAAAATTCCTGGTAATCTGAATGAAGAACTGAGGAGATCTAAGGGTCCTTCACTTTCCAGCTTGCATATGCTAATAAAAATAGCACATCAGGAACAACACATGGCAAAGCACTATATATATATATATATATCTGTTAGTAGAGGAATGAAATGGAAATCTCGGGTGATACTGGGAGATTAAAGGGATCATTATTTATCCAGTCATTATTCTGGAAGATTTTGCTTGTCTTTTTTTTTTTTTTCAGGCATTAATCACAGGGTTAATTCAAGTTCAATTTTGGAGTACTTAAAATTATGATTTGCAAATCAGTTGCAAATGCCTGTGTGTATTTGTATATATGGGAGAGAGAAAATATATGCACAGTTCTGTGCAATGACAGAGTTACAAGGGCATCATAATTACAGTAGCTGGAACAATTGCTTGTCATAGATTTCTTGCTCTGAAATCTTGTCTTTGGATATCTTTTGAGTGTTGTGCTATGTTGACATCCTAGACAGAAGTTGAAAATGACATCCCAAAGATTTCTATTACTCCTTGCTGGAGACATATGAGAGACTTCATGAAGTTGAGGAGCCTTGTTATCACTACAGATTTTATGTGAAAGGCACAAGGTGTTTGTTTTTTTCCTTGCTTTCTCATTTCTTTACCAATACATGGAATTGTAATTAAAATTTTGTAGTATGAGACATGAATATTCATAGTAATAGTGATTTTTCCTTTAAATAAAACTGTCATTTCTCCTAAGAGAAATCTTTAAACATCACGCTTTCAAGTTCCTACATCTTGTGCAATAGCATTGGTACTCTGAAGAGAAATATTTTTTCGTTGCTGTGGGTATACCACCACTGTTAAAGGTGGAAAATGATCATAAATATTAAATTAAAAAGTAGATGTTTCATATTAAGTAATCTCTTTTTAAAGTTATTGTATGCATCAAGGAACTAGTAAATACAGGAAAAGAATGTGTGTCAGATAACATCTTGGTCTGATGTACTGACTAGTCCTGACAGACTGCAAATGGGGAATCAAACATTCTCCAATGATTACTGCCACCTACATGACACAGAGGAATAACCAGGAGTGGGAGGAGACAACCCTAATGGCCTACTTTTCCTTATGTGCTTATCAGTGTCTAAAGGCAAAAGGGTAAGACTGTGGTAAATGAAATCAGCAGTCCCAGAGCAGGAGGTGGGTTCAAGAGAGAGAAAGGAACTGACTCAATGTACTTTTTCAGAAGTTTATTGAAAGTTTAGCAGTTTATGCAACAGAAGACGATGTCTAATCAATTGCCACTAGATCTGTCTGAGTTTACCACTATCAAAGATAGGTGAGGTTTCCAAAATGCTATGGTTTTTATTATTCATGTGGGTAAGAGAAAAAAATATTTTAGCATAATAGTTTAAAATTATGTGTTTGTATGTAACACAGGCAGTGGTACCATGGCTGAAGTTAGGCTTTCTTAAGAAAAAGGAGCAGGGTAACTGTAATCATGCTGGCTAATCATGCAAAGTAATTGTGATAATTAGGGACAGAAGTCTCCCAGACGCATGGCTATTAGAGGTGATAGTTTATACTTAGGCTTGTATGCAGTAATTGTAGTAGTGAATTACTCACACTCAGAAAGTGAGGCACTTTCTGAGAGTGACTGAAAATGACCCTTCACTTATGATAAACTTCCTTTGATCTGAAGTCACAACATAAAGTACACAAACTGCTTGCTGGGAATGGGCACCACAGACTTGAACTGGGACAGATGAGATACTACACTAAAACCTATCCATGGGTCATTCTTGCAATTTGACAATATAGACAGCTGATTCCCAGCATCCAGGATTATGCTTCATTGCTGTTCAGTTTACTAATATTTTAATAGCCACAGGCATTCTTTCATATGGTGTCATTGCTTGTTTCCCACAGCAGTTCAGTGGATGATGTATCACAAGCATGCTATTTCCCAGAACTGCAGCTGGGAAGTCCTCCATTTGTATTGAATGCATGGAGTCTGAAAACATTTAGTGATGTAAAGCTTTTTGGACAGACTTCCCACTTCTCCATTAATTTATTTTTATGTATTCTCTCTCTCTCTCTCCCCCTCTCCTCTGCCCCTTTAGAAATTAATACTATCTTAGATACGTGTGGTTATTTTTGGTTGCTTTTCTCTTAGTGAGTAGTCTCCAGGGTAATTACTGGTGTTACTCAAAGAAATAAACTCATCTAACACAGGCTAAACTTTAATTTTATTTAAAGTTGCAAATGGAAGAAGAACAGGGAAAAGATGAGGGGAAAACACTCAACCAGAGTCACATAAAACCAGCCCCATATGGGTCTTAGGTGCTCATCTGGCCATGCCAGGGGCTGTACTCTTAGGGTGGTGATGTTCAGGCAGTGTTGCACAACTGCAACAAGGTGTGTACAGCAGAACTCATAATGAAGGAAGCCTTGGGCTTTGCCTTACCACAGCTTCAGGGTCTCAAGCCACATCATTATTGTAAGTCTCTGGGGCTGCCAAACCACATGACTGTTGTCCTGGCACCCCAGTCTGGACCAGTGGGGCTTCATGGGCTGAACATTTGTTTTTCTTGACCGATGAATTGAACCCCCTCTCCTGCTTCTCTTTGCTGACTCATTGCAGCCTTGGCCAGTTTTCACTTCTACACCCTGTAAAATTTCTTTACCTCATCCTGAACAGCCACAGCAGGAGTGATGCTACATCTTTTTGATGTCTACAAACTGCATTAGTCTTCCTTTTAAGTACAAAGAAAGAAATGGTTAATTTTTCTGACTTTCTTAAGTGTACATTGAGATTAATATTATCCTAACTATGTGTTAAACTCCTCTATCTGCAGAAAGATCTTGTAAAAGATCTTGTTCAGCCACAAGTGGCTATGTTCTGGGTGTCTACATGAGATGAGGAGGATCCTCAAGACCCTCTTCAAAAGTCATCTTCATGTCATAGCATTTGGTGGACTATCCAGAAATATATACCCAGAAATGAGCTGAGCTCATTGCTTGCTATTCTGAGACACTGTTTTCCTGAAATCTATAATTAAAAAGTCCATATAGTTGTTTTTTTGTTTTTTCCACCTTCTCTCCTCTATCTGTTTCAATCTGCACAAAAGTGAATCTTTTAACTTTAATTTTATGGACATTAGGAAGGTGTGCCCTATGCAACTGGGTGTTTAAACCTGGGTATTTGTAATATTAGCATCTCTTCATACCAAAAAAGTAAAGGAGAATAGAAGAGAAAGGACTCACAGTATGACCTCATGATAAAAGCTAAAATAGTCTTCTTTGTTATGTTCTGCTTTATAGTTGTGAAGAAAAGAGAATGGTAAATATATTCACTTTAAAACCTTTTACTTTAAAAAAAAATATTTTGGTTTCCTGTAGCTGTCATACAAGAAAAAAGCCACAGAAGACTCAGGCTGTAATTCTCATATTCGCATGCAGGGAAATAGCTTCTCTCTGTGGATTAATTTATTTGAATCATAATACGTAGAAGGACAATTTTCATAATGTTGTTTTTGATATTTTTTGTTTATTTGAATGTTCAGCTCTTGTTCTGTGTCAGTAAAATAAATAAAAAACAAAGCTGAAGAATCAGTTTGGAGTTTGTTTCATATTTAAAACAAATTATGATGTTTGTCCTTGTATTAGAATTAATTAAGCACATCTCTTTTTGCAAAGTATTTTCAAGGGAATGGTAATTTCTAGACGTTTTTAATGAAAACAGTTCATAACAAGATCAATAGCATGACTTTCTAATTATGAAGCTCTCGCTATTATTCAAAGTACTCACTATAATAAGTTTAAGTCATTTACCGGCAGGGGGCTCACGATTAGAAATTTGGAGGGGTTGAAATGCAAAAGCAAACTGCTGGCTCCTTGTTACAAAAACAGATTACTAAGTTGCTTGAGATCTCGATTCAGTGGGCTATCAAAAGACATCCAGCAATACTGCTGCTACACCAAAGGCTGTTAAAATGAACTGTTAAATGGCACTCTAGGAGCCTTATGGATTACAGATATTAGATGATTTTCACCTTAAATAGAAACCTAACAGATTTACCATGCAGCAGAAAAAAACAGCGTGAGAGAGACTACAGGAACCAGGCAGTTTATAGTCCATCACTATAGGTGTACTATTCATATGGTGCTGATATTCTAGCACCCACTGCCTAAGGGTTCACAGGGCATGGGCCATTTACCAGGTAACTACAAAATCACAAGGTGTTCAGTGACTGCAGGAAATAAAATTCTGGTGTTAAAATTTGTATGTCATTGTGGGAAAGAGTTTCTCTGGGCTTTTTAGTACAGATGAATCTCTTTCATGGATTGTGAACGACAAGCTTCCAGTCTCCTTGGATTTGCCTCAGCAAAGCCCAATTTAATGCTTCTAGTAATTAGCATCACAGAGTGAGCCTATTTGATTCCCTGGGATAAATGTAATGTACAAACACAGAGGATACTCATGTGAATAAATATATACATTGACAACCCTGTAATAAACTAGTTTCAACAGGTTTGGTAGCATGCAAACTTTTTCTGACCAACTTACAAGCGGTGATATATAAACTAAACTTGTAAACGTGTGATTAAGCTGAAAATATAAGAAAATACATGGAAGAAAGCCAATTAACAGTAATTTCATTTTGATTATTTATTTTCAAAAAAGGAAATATAAGTTCCAAGTTATCCTGATGAGAATTATGCCAATGTTTGATTGTTTGCTTTGTGGACTGAATAAAAGATAAACTCAGGTCCAATCATAATTGAATTACTTTTTGTTTGACCTTTGGTACTTAATTGTCTCTGTAACAAATGGAAAACCCTTGTGGATATTAATATAGGAATTTGAACTTCTGAAATTGAACTTCTGTTCCAATAGCTATTCAATACAAGTAAAAATAACAAAGGAGGGAATTTAAAATTGTGAATAGTGGAAATATTTTTTAGCCAGTACAGTATGGCAGCAGTCAGAAAACTCAGGTGAGATGTAAAATCCACCTTTATGGATTTAAACTGATTTTTTTTTCTGTCGCAGTACAGGAGAGAGATTTCAGCTTTTCTGCCATAGCCAAAGTGTATTCCCAACACAATGCACTTTAAGACAAACCATAGTCTCTGCTGTTGGTACTGTTCTCGTCTACATTAAATATTTAAGTATTCTTTAAAACTTCAAGCAAGAGCTTAGGTCTGTAGTTCAGTTGCCTAGATCTATACCTAACTTCCAAACCTTAGTACAATGACTATTAAATATTTAGTAAAGCCAGAGCAGTGTCCCTTGGAGAGACTGACAGCATCCTTTCTCAGAGAGCAGTATCATACTAGAGTATTCTCACTGGATATCTTGTCTGAAATCCCTGAAGAAAAGCAAAATAATGGACTTTGGATGCATACTCTTGTTTCTAGGTTGTTGAGTAAAGAAATAGTCAGAACCTGTGCTTGCAAATCTTATCTTCTTAGTTTTATTTCAGGGATGGAGTGGCTCTAGTTACAAATCTTTACAAAACAGAACATTCAAAAATAGGGAAATATTTAATTTGGCTTCCTCAAACTTCTCGCTGTTTTGGGAAGAATTTTTCATTATAAGGGCATTTTTTTTTTCAAATAGTAATAGATTAAAAAGACAGAATCTAACATCTGATCATGAAATGAGCCTCTTGTGGGATTCAGATTTACATTTTATTTTGTCTTGGGATGAAGAGAAATAATTTGTGCCTGAAAATTTTCTTCCCATCCCAAGGAGATGTACTGGGTATTTTAAAAATTTCTACAAGGCAAAATAAAAATAATTTTCTATTTCTCATGGTAATTATTTCAGTAGTTAAATCTTAAGATTAATTAGAAAGAATAAAAGTTTTGCAATTTTGTAATTATCTGAAAACTTTAAAATTTGGTTAATGTAATTTTAGAATGACATTAAGATCTTCCAAAATCTCTAAAACTATAGATATAATCAAAGTATGAAAGCCTCCAGTTCCTGCTTGGACTACAGCTGCAAGAGCTGTTTCAAGTTTTTTGTCATAGCCAGACTAGAAAATGAAATTCGTTTATCACTGAAGATGGCCTGTATATGCAGCAATCCATATTACCTGTGGTAGAAAAGCCATTCAGGAATTGAAGAACAGTTCATGTCATGTAGAAAGTTCAGGCTTTCCACAAAAAAACCCCCATATATTTGGGAAAAAAATAAAAATCAAGGATAATTTTTAATTTCTTTTAAATTTAGTTTCTTTTTTAATTTTAGTTACTGCAAACAAGCTATGCTCAATGCTTTCTTTGACAAGCTAGAGAAGCAGATCTCTTGAAGCTTCTTAGTTGCATTTAATCTTCTAATTTGTCATTCCTGTTTTGCTTGTTTTGTGTATTTTTGTTTGTATTGTCCCAGTAGCCATATTTAAGTGTATACACACAACCATCACTCTAAATTAAAGAATCCATTTCCAATTGCTAAAAGCCCAAATAAAATTATTTTCTATTCTCACAGGAATTTTTTTTTCAATCAAGGAATAGTTATTTTCTATCACAGCTAAAAGGATATTATAATTGAGTGCTGTTTTTAGAAATTTTTAGATATTTTCAGAATCATTTGATCCATTTGTTTTCTTCAGCTGTGCAGTCTGCAATATTAAAACATATTCTGTGCAAATATACTTAGTCCATATTTCTATGAATAATTGCTTTGTTGAGCTTTTTTTTTTTTTTTCTTTTCTGCTAACCTTTTTGTCTGCTAATGTTATCAACATTGCACTTATGTTTTAACTCTGGATCACTGCTAATTCCTGATGATGGCTATTAAATCTACCAGCAAGCTGGTAGAATCACAGTATCCCAAAAAGGAGAAAGGGTGAGGCTGAAATAGACCTCTGGAGATCATCTTGTCCAAATTCCTGGGTCAAGCAGGGACACCTAAACACAGTGGACCAGCACCATGCCCAGATAGCTTTTGAATATCTCCAAGGTTATCTCCACAGCCTCTCTAGGTAAGCTGTGACAGTGCTTGGTCACCTTCACTTTAAAAACAGTGTTTCTTGCAGTTTAGACAGAACCTCCTGTGCTTCAGTTTGTGCTCATTGCCCCTGATCCTATCACTGGGCACTAATGAAAAGAGCCTGGCTCCATCTTCTTTACACATTCCCTTCAGATATTTAGATGCACTGCTGAAATCCTCCTGGCCCCTCTCTCCTCCAGGCTGAACAGTTTAAGTGATCTCAGGCTTTTCTCATAGAAGAGATGCTCCATTCCCTGTCTCTGATGCGAGATGTCCTGAGCAAAGGTGTGCTGCTTGAGCCTTTGTGATTTCTTGCTCAAGATCCTTCATCCTCTTAGTAGCACTTTGCTAGACTCTCTCCACATGTCCATGGCTCTCTTATACTGAGAAGCCCCAGAACGGACAAAGTACATCTATAAGATATGGCCTTGGCTGAACAGAGGAGAATTATCACCTTCCTTGTCCTGCTAGCAACACACCTCCTAACACTACCCAGGATATCATTACCTTTTTTTGGCACAAGGCCAGATTTGGAGCTTATGTTCAACTTGTTGTCTACAAGGACCCTCAAGTCCTCTGAGAAGCTGCCTTCCAGCTGGCCAGCCCCCAGTATCTACTGGTGCCTGGGGCTGTTCTTCCCCAGGTGCAGGGCTTTGCACTTCTTGTTGACCTCCATGCAGTTCCTTACTGTCAGCCCATTGCTCCAGCTTGCTAAGGTCCATCTGGATGTTGACACAGCCTTTTGGTGTATCAGTTAATCTTCCCAGTTTTGTGATCTGTAAAGCTTGCTGAGTCTACACTGCCCCATCACCTAGATGATTAATGAATTTGTTGACTAGTACTGGATCCAGTATCTCATTGATGTTGCACAAGTTAATGTCAACTTTACTAATAGCATCTCATGTTTATTTTACTATGACATGCATTACACTTTACCCATTTTAGCAAATGTAGCTTTTTCTATCTGTCAAATCTGTTCTTTCAGTGCCTGAAATATATGTTTTCTTGCTAGGTCATTTTCCATAAAATCTCCTATTCTGTAATTGAATATTGTACTAACTCATTATTTTGTGTTGAAATTAAGAATTTCAGACTTAAGGGAAGCAAAATGTGCTATATCACATCCTGCATATAACACACACGTCAATTAACCACTACAGATTTGAGATTTTAAAGATTGAATAATCAGGATAAACTATTTGTGAACAGTCTACAGCCCAGCAATTATTCATGTAAATTGAAGATTGAGAAAGATTCATTATGAATTATTCAGCCAGCTCTCTTGGATGAGTGTGTGTGTAATCATTTATTAAAATCTGTATAGTATATTGAATGAGTAGAATGCTATATTTACTTGGTCTAAAAGATGATAGTATGCTGTGAGTGGAAAATATTCAAATGAATGAAATGAGAAAATGTATTAATTTAAAATAATCAGAAAGTGCTTTGAGAGACAAAGGAAACAATGGAATGATAAGAACATGTGGATATAAAAATTCAAATGTTATAAATAATATTTTATGATGTGGTTCAAGATTAATGAGTTACTCTTTTGCAGAGCACTGAGATGATTAAATACAAAAATAAAACATAAGAAATCATCTCAATTTTTATTAAGATCAATGAATTAATATCAGAAAATAAATAATAACCTTTTTTAGTTGAAGACTCACATTACCAGAACATACATCCTAGGAAGTTAAAATGAAATTGGAGAAATTAAGTATTTATCATTATTTTCCTAAAGATTGTGTGGAAGTCTTAAAGACAGAGTATTTCTGGAATTTATGCAGTATACTGTATTGTACCAGAAATACACTAATAAATTCAAATCCTGTTTTAAGAAATAATAATGAAGATTTCCTGGCTTTTTCTGCTGCATATTTCCAAAACACCAAATACATCATGTTAGAAGGAGAAATGATGTACATTTTTATCAGCTAGATTTTTTAATTCCTGTGCTGAGTGAAAATAACCAACCACCACCAACCTCCTCCCTCAATCCATAAACCACGTAATTGAAGCCACAAAGCTTATCAGCCATTTCTTCAGGTAAGGAAACTTTTTTTCCTCTCCCCATCTCACCCCTTTGCCATCCCCTTTATTTTATGTTGGCAGGTTTTGAAAGAGTTGCTTTGTGCCCTGGAAGGTGGAAGATGTATGAGATATGTGGTACTGAGAGAATTAGGTTATTCTGAGATATTATTAGGCAAGTAGATTCAATTAATTTGAAAAAAGAGACTTCAGAGAGGGGTTGGAACTCTGTGCCAGGTGGGCTGAGCACAGAAAATTGCAGGACTTCACATTGTTCTCCAAAACTTATCTCTATTAACAGACCACCTTAATATTAGAAGTCTAAAAAAGACATAAGTTTCTGTGGAGAACACTGGTAAAAAAAAAATAATTAAAAAAAAAAAAAATAATAATAATAAAAAAAATCTGCTAAATCCAGATTTACAAAATGATAAAATTCCTGGACATCTCTTTTTAGATGAAACTTTTCCACATGTTCCTGGCTAATTGACATTAGCAGCCAGATTCCCTCTGGCTTACAGATATGAATGAGTCAAGCCAAGGTTTACAGATAAAAACAACCCTCTCAGCAGTGCAGCTGTGGAATGTTTATTTGAATTTTTAAAAATCTATGTTACTAATCATGTTCAGCTACTGTGTGAAAACTTATAAAAAATATCCACAAGTGTATCTATATAATTTATATATTTTATAAATTTATTATATTTTATATGCACCTATATGCATATGTCAGTATGTCTGCACATTCTGGCTAGGCAGAAGTGTCAAAAAACCTTCTTTCTCACACTGTGGTGCTAATGTGTAGACGTGGCCTGTTCTAATATTTTTCCCTAATTGTCTGCCTCAGTCACTATAGGAGATATACGGGGCTAGTTTGATTTTTGGACTTATCCAGTGTAACTGGATAAGTGTAACCACTCTTACATTCTCATACTGCCTCCTCCCAGCTCCATTGCAGACCCTGCTTCTCTTAGAAGTTTACCACCTACCTACCACTCTCTACCTACCCCTAGTGCTCTGTACAACTCAATTTCAAAGTGGTATCTGAGTGACCAAATTGCAGGCAGCTACCTAGAGGGATCTGGATGCAAAGGGTTATCTGCTGAGGTTGTTCAAACCTCAGGACTTCTTTTTCCCCATATATTTCCTATAGTCTCTTCTGGGGCACAAAACTTAAAAACACATTTTCTCCTGTTTTGGTAACAGTTCTCAGCAAAGTGCTTAGCTATAACCTCAGTGTTCAAGGATTCAGTATTTTGACTGAAATAAGCTGTAAAATGCAAGCCTTATTAAGATCTGTTTTTTTCTCTGCCTTAGGTTATAGCTTAATTATCTTAATAACTGAGCCTTATTATCGTAAATATGATAATAAGTTAATGTGTATATTCTCCTGACACATATTTTGTCCTTTGGAGGATACTCCCAAGTTTTTATGTGTACAGCATGAAGGGCAAAGTGAAGCACACTAAAGGTAAGTGATTGATTGATGGAACAGAAAACATTTATGTGAGAACAGGAACTTAAAGACAACATTTTCTTTTTTTTTTTTGTCCTAAAAACTATAGCTCCTTCACTTACAGTCACCTCAACAAAACCATCTTAAATATATGAAAACATCTTAAATATGGCTCTGCTTAGTTGTAAATGCATTTTTATAATTGCGAGGAGTTTATTTTCTCCAGTAGAGAAAAAGACACAAATATTGCCAGCATCTGTGACAAAGATGTCAGTGTACCAGCAGAAGACAAGTCTGAACTCCAGGCAAAATTATACGTATTTTGTCCAGTATTTAAGTTCACATTTAATCCAGATCCAGTCAACAATCAGCAATGTTGCTTAACTTCAGTCCTGCAGGAGAGAGCAGTTCCAGCAGTTCCAGGCATACACGTACTTATACACACAGGGGAAATCAAAACTCACAGAAAGAGAGTGAATTTGGAGGAACAGGTATTGATTCTTCATAGAAATGTTTTATTAGTCGAGATGGTTCTAACCCAACTGTTTTATAAACCCATATTAAGTTGACAGTAGTAGCTTAAAATGCTCTGGTATATACCCTGAAGAGTAACTATTCCAAGTATAACAGCACTGAGGGAGAGGAGGGCTCCAGGAGTGTCTGGAGCTTAAGTACAAAAACCACCATTGTCAGCTGAAAGGCTGAACAGAGATCTAAAGGCATCCAGGAGTATTCTGGTGTTTCTCAGCCTACCTCCCCTGACAAAACTGCAGCTCTAGCACGTAGCTGCCCCTGCATGCAGATGTGGGAGCAGACTGAGAAGTCAGTTCTTCATGGGCAGACTGCTTCTTCCACTCCCCCCCATTTTTCCTTCTCCCCATGCACCAGAGGATGCAAATATTACTTGGTAGATATAAGCTCTTGAACTCAGCTGAGACCTACTTTCTTATCTGAAGCAAAGCTCTGCTCAGTGCAGATGAGAGAAAGAGAGAATAAAGTGTTAGGTATGGTTGGGGTTTTTTACATTTGTTTTTGGGTTTTTTGTGGGGTTTTTTGGTTTTTTTTTAAGTCTAGTTAGTGCCAATATTTATTAATATTTTTCTTAGAAAATAAGGATTTTCAGTGAAATGTTTGAAAACCCGTAGGGTAATAACTTTCTCAAACTTCAGAAATACCACACAGTTGCTATAAATCAAAATGCTGTATGTTTCAATTTCTTTTCCTGTAATTAAAATTTTGCTTTGATGTTTAAAAGCACAAGCATACCCAGAAGTAGCTAGAAAGTGTTCATATTTGATGCCTTTGTAAAACAGTGCAATTTACCTTCTAACAAATTTTTTTTAAAAAAACTTAAAACTTGTGTTAAAACTCTTTTCTGTAAAAAGTCTGATAGAATGAGTCCTTCCTTACAGTAAGAAACCATAAGAAGTGAAAAATGAGAGTAGAGAACCCTCTGATTTATAAATTGTTGGGCACTGCATAAGTTGAAGATTTTGAAAAGCTAAGAAAAAGACACATTGAATTAAACTTCTAGGACAAGGAAAGAATCTGACACAGCCCAGAAGGCAGCAATGATGAGCTCTGGCTGGTTCACCTGGGACTTAGGTTTTAGTATTTCTGTGTCTGTACATTGTGATGCAGATGTACAGAAAAGATACCATTTCAGGTTAAATAAAGACAGCTTCATATATTGGATAGCTTGGAACTAGAGAATTTCTAACATGGAGGGGGGCTGAGAGACATGGGACTATTTAGCTTTAAGAAGACTTAGGGGAATCTGATCAGTGTGATGGGAGTGAGTAAGGGAGACAGAACCAGAATTTTCTGGAAGGTGTTTAACTAAAGGACAACAAAGACCAACAAGATATATGTTAGATTTTACTATAAATATCTGGAGAAGCACAGGGTCACGCAAGGGAGATTAATCCATGAGAAAAGCACTTCATCCAGATTGACAAAAGCAAATTTTCTTCTTTCCACATAAGGGATATGAGTACACAGTATAAGAGATTCCTGTTTTGAGTTAGGTTATTGTTATCTGAAAGGGAAGCTGATGAGTATCATTAACTGCAGGAGACCTCAACTGAGTTAAGAGTCCTGTTGTATTTAAGTACAGAATGCTAGATAAGGAACTAAAACTGTCAATTGATGTGACAAATTTTTGGTAGGTCCTAGGATCATGAAATTCAGTCTCAGGGGTGCTAAACCTAAGCTTGTATTAGAAAGCCAATGTCTTTCCACTCATATCCTAGAAAATAAGTTTCACTCCTTACTTAGAGAGGCGCATTCAAGTTTTGTGTGATCCCATTTTGGAATCTCATAACCCAGCTTCTTTAATTAATTCCATGGCCCTCAGAAAAAGAGGTTGATAATTCAACTTCTGTATGTTCCATATCTCTGTGTTGAGTGTACCTGCAATGATGAAACCAGCTGTGATCGCATTTTTTATTTCTTTAAATACACAAAAAATGGCCACATAATGGGTATTGGTAGCACATATGGTAATTTGTCACTTAATGTCACTGAAATCCCATTTTTCAAAACTGATGATCTTCTAACAAAAATTAAATTAAAATAATCTGTCCTAAATGAGAAAAAAAATCAGAACACTTTAAATGAAGACAAATAGCTTCTCGCTAAAACATCTAAATCCTAGTTTCAGTAATTTCTTTGCTTTAAAACACCTTTAATTCTGTGCTACACCAACTATAAATTTTAGCAAAAATGTGAGTTTTGTGACATGAAATTTACACTCAACTCTAACTTGTGAATATTAAATTTTGTAAATATTTTGTAAATATTAAATATTGCATAGAAAATTGCATTGCAAATATGATTCACAAAACTTTCTCAGTAAATAATTGTCACGGTTTAACACTGGCCCGGCAATTAAACCGAGTAACAGACGCTCTCTATTAATCTCTCTCTCCTCCTTGATAAAGAAAGGAGACAGAATAAGGGAGAAAGACTTATGGGTTGGAAACTAAACTACACAACTTTAATGAAACAGTAATGATAAATAGGAAAAATTACTAAATATGTACAAATATACAGGAAAATGGAAACCACATTCCTCCACCCTTTTCCCCCAATAACTCTCACATCACCACCGAGGCTGCAGGGCAGCCCTGGGAAAGTCCAGGCTGGACTCCTTGGGTTGGCAGCAGTCGGGAGCTGGAGGCAGGAACACACAGATATGGGCTGGCACGGATCAGGACCACAGGCAGACAAACGGACGGAATCTTCCCAGGATGCCAGGTGAAGGAAGGATGCAGGAAAGGCAGGAAGGGCAGGCAGCTGGAAGCAGAAAATCATGGCTTGGCCCTCGTGATGCCTCAAATTTATACTGAGTGTGACGTATATAGGATGGAATACTCTGTTTGGTCAATTCTGGCATCTATCTTGTCCGTTCCTCCCCAAAGGAGGGCTGCAGGTGGGATCTCTTTCTTCCTTCTGGAAGGTAAAAGTTTTCCTCAGAGCTGAGCAGTGTCCTTGGGTCTGCATACCAGTCTCTAGCAGTAACTGTAAACATCAAGTGTTATCAGTCCTAGAAGCACACACTGTCTGAGAAACTTGCTGTTAATATCAGCAAGTGCAACTACTTACAAGAGACTTAGCTAAAAGCAAAAGTACAAGACAGAAAATCACCTTTATCCTGACCGAAACCAGGACAATAATAAAAAACATTGACACTTAGAATTAAGAACTGCGTAAATCCAGCATCTGTCATTTGTATCCTCGTATGCTTATGATTTAACTTGAACCATGAAACATACAGAACTTCCTAGAAGCAAACTAAACACAGTCATTAGATGATCAAAGATTAGTATGTTTAGTAATTACTAACTTTGCACTGTTTTTTGGGGAAGAGGCCAGAAAGGAGTGTTCATATTCGTGTGATTTAAATTTCTCAGATGTAGCTGTTACTGTGGGCCATAGTAAAAATGCTGAACATATATCGGGGATGAAGAAATCACTCCCAGGTAGCTGTGGGAGCACATGCCGTGACCACCTGTATCCAAACACGAACATACAATCTTGTAAGGTTAAACAGATTATTTTCTGGATTTCAGCCACACTTGTGAGTCAGTAGTAGATTATGTATCCCAGCCAAGGATTCTTGTTTCTCTGGAAGCACCTAGTGCTTTTTGTAGGTCTTCCAAATCTCTTTCCTGTGAACAGATGGGCATACTCTCCTCACCTATCCTGTTTTCTTATGTAGTTCCTTAAGTACTATTTCCATAAAGAAACAAAAAACGATTACATTTTCATGTGGGTTAATAGATTCTCCTACTTTGGTATAGTTTAATAATTTAGAAGATACTGCTGGGTGAGGATTGCCTATAAATTATGGAGTATTTCGGGTTTATGTTCTCTCTTTCTTCAACATGTCCACAGTCTTACTGGATTAAACTACAGATGTGAATGCACTGCCTACATTCACTTTCTCTTGATCATATAATTCATACCAAAGAAGTAGTCAAATTAAATCTCATTATCAATCATCTGGGCTATTCAGTTCTCCAATCTAGATGATCCATTTTACTATTTGAAAATAAACAATGGGTTTTCCTTCATGTAGTATAAAAATGCACTTCTTTTTCAACACTACTTCGGAAAAAAGTAGCTTTAAAAGTGAAGGACTTTATCATACCACATCCACATTTCACTTATGTTAAAAAAGGAATTTCCTTTTAAAGATTTAAAGACTGGATCCATACACTTACAATTTATTTCACTCTGTGTGACCAAGGCTTTGTAGAATTTGTAGCTAAGAAACAATATCTTGAAAGTGTAAATAATAAGCCCTTACTGACATCAAGTTTGCAATATCTTAACCTTTGGTGATTTGAGTCCAAAGAAAAGTTAGCATTTACTGTCCATAATGTTCATAGGCTGTGTAAGGAGCAGCAGGTAATTCAGAAAAGAAATCAAACCCCATTAGATGACTGGATTATTCTAATTAGGAATTATTCCATATGCTGAATCCTTTATGGTCTCAGTAAAGCAGTTCAATAGGGCAGAGCAGCAAGTCGGTATCTCTATCCAAGCTGCTCCAGAACTTCACAGTAGGAAATTGTTTTTATAAATTTCTTTGATTTCTGTACTAAACTGGGAGTAGCAAAAAAAAAAAACAACCAAACAAAAAAATGGTGGTAATGATTTTTGTACTTGCTATATGAATTAGTTAAGACTTCCAGGGAGTGATTACAGATGATTGAGACAGCACTAGGACTAGGTGGAAAATATGTGTCTACTACTGTGAATGTGTTGGGTTCAGACCCATGTAAATAAGGATGTTTCTGCTGATAAGAGAGCTAAAACTCTCATTTTATTTTTCACTAGGCATGAAGCTATAGCTATTGCTTGACCAGTCTCTTGGACTCTATAAGTGGAAGGAACCACTGCAACATGAATCCCTTGGGATTTTATGTTTTACTGCTGTTCTCAGATGTCCCTGTCTTTGCACTTCTCGTTGGAAGA
Organism: Calypte anna; assembly: GCF_003957555.1. NCBI lineage: Eukaryota > Metazoa > Chordata > Aves > Apodiformes > Trochilidae > Calypte > Calypte anna. The sequence goes on from NC_044246.1 coordinate 73,098,041, forward strand.
ATAAGCACAGATTATTGCTCACAAGCTATAACAGGAATAGCAAATGTCTCATTGGAGAGCTGTCATGTATTTGGCCTCACCCATCCTCTTTGGGCCCAGTGGGATTTTTCTGCTTGTATGGGGGAGTATTCTGCTGAAACAACACTTCCCCACATTTATTCACATTTTTTTCTCCCTACTCCCATATATCTTTGGCATAGAAATACGTTATTTAGCCTTTATTTATGGTAAATCTGAGGCATTATAAAGCAAATGTAACTTTTAGCATGACAAATGCAGGACTATAATTTGGTGCATTGTCATTAGACCCTAGAAGAATATCAGATGGAGTATTGTTGCATACAGCATTACAAATGTTCATCTCTGAATTAGAAAGAAAAAAAAGACATTACAATAGGAACACTGTTCCTTTCAACCTCAATATACAGCAGATATTTACCAAATATCCATATATATATATATGTGTGTGGGCATAGACCACAAGTTTTTGGGATGCTGAGCTGGGCTTCAGCAGCCATGATGCAGAGATCCTTGGCAGGATTAGCGGGAGAAGGTGTCAAGTCTCTTACACCACTTAATATTTACTTTCATCCTAATGCAGAATGAGATAAATTTTGGAGTTTGAAAACCAGTAATGGTGGAGTAGGAAAACCCCTTCTATCATCCCTCTGAATCAAGGTTTTTTGATGTATGGATTGTATGTTTATCTGGCACCTAGAAAAAAAGAAAGCAGTCTATAGCATTGGCTTTTAGGTGACTTTGTACTATAGTCTTAAAAAAAACCTCAATTTGATGATGTGTCTTTATGATTAGGCATATTTTTGATAAATATGACATATATAAATGTCATATATCATGCTGTGCAAACCCTTGCATTAATACAAACATTATTTTAAGCATAAAGGAAAAATGCTGAAAATTTATTTCTCATTGTAGTGAAAACTGAGGGGATTGTAGAGTTTACGCTCTTACTGTGTTATATTTTACATGAAAAAATAGGTTAGGAAGAAAAAAAAAACTGAAAGAAGCTTTCACTGGCATTTTATTTCTCAAATAATACATATTTTTAATTGCTATTGTGATTTCTTTTCTGAACATACCTCTCTCAGGTCAGAAGGTTTAAAATGATAGCTACTTTCTTCCCAATTTGCACAGAAAGCACTAATTAATGAGTCATCCCTGTTGTGACTGTTGTGATAATTTTATATTCTTACCCAAGCCTTCTCATACAAGTCTACCTTTGAAATTATATGTTTAACTGCAAGACAGGGGGAGATATGTCCGTATGTCTTTAACCTTCCTGTCTAGAAGGAAGTAATAGTCCTGCTGCATGAACTAGTGAAGATCCTCAAAGTATAGAGTTGATATGGAACATGTTTGGTACGGGCTTATTAATTTTTGTTCAAATTCTATGCTACTTTATAAATGTCATTTCTAATGAAATTAATGTAATCTCAGTGGGAGTTTTGTGAGTAGTTTAGGAAGAAATGATTAAAAAGGAAGAAAACATAAGGTACAGTGAAGCAGAGTACTTGGATTATCAGTACTATAAAAATATGAAAAATTAGGCCCTTATAATTCCATATTTATTTGTGATATATGATTCTGTCTCTAAACTTCTTTACAGCATTAGCAATGGGTAACAAAATATATTAACTAATAACTGCAGGAGGCCAGGTTTGAACTGAAGTCACATGAAGTTCTTGCTTTTTTATTTATTATAGTGGTATTTCTTTAATAAGAACATTTAATTTAAAGAAAAAATAATTAGGTTAATTAATATAAACACAGTTCCTTTTTCTTTTTTTTACCTTTGAAGGTCTACTACTGTGCAGTTTAAAGATGATCACACTTCCTAGGAGGTTTTCTATAGAATTCTGATTGGACAAGCTCTAACTCATATTTCTTTATTGCTCAATTCACACTGAGAGCTTTTTCTCCTAGGCCCCATAAAAAATTATTCTTATCTTTGAAGATCCTTCAAAGCTTAGTAATGGTAAGATCTGTCCTTCATTCCTGCCCTCTATTATTATCTTCTGGAGAATTGCTTGACGTAGAGCACTCTCATCAGTGGAGAAATATAGTGAAATTAAATAAGATTTTTCTTAACAAGTCTTTTAAATACTTGCCTAAAGGTACTCCTATGCTTAGCACTGAAAGCATATATCTTGATTTTACAGCATGTCTAAGTGGATTTATGAAAGAACAAAACATATTCTGGGGTCGCTACCCTGAGTCACCTCCAGTGTGTGTGATATGCCAAAATATGGGGTTTTCTCTGACATTAAAAGTCCTAAAAAGATCCTTGGCTTCTAAACTCAATTGCTGTGCTGCTAATGTGTATATGCAGCTGTCTGGACACACACTCTGACTGACAGCATTATGAGCGAAGCTTCCACTTCTACAACTGCCAGACCAGACACACCTCAGATGTATTCCTTTCTTGAGGATCTTTACGAGGAACAATTGATAATAATTGCAGTTTTCTCTATGTGCGAGCAAGCAATAATAACTTAACAGTTGGAAATGCATCAGTAATTACATTACTTGCAATTTTGGTTCTGCTTTTGCAACTTTGGCTTCATTTTGACTGTATGGCAGATGTTTGACATGATGTCACTAGGACTCTGGTTCTCTACAGATATATCTATAGCAGTAAATTAAATCAGAAAATCACAGAATAGGAGAAGCACAAAACAGTTAATGCTGGAAGGGACTTTTGGAGATGACTTAGTCTTAGCCCCTTGCTCAAAGCAGGTTCAGCTAGAGGAGGTTGTTCAGAGTTGTGTCCAATTAAGTTTTGAATATCTCCAAGGATAGAAACTACACCCTCATAAATAAAAATGTTTTTCTTCTGCTAGATGGAAATTCCTGTGTTTCAGTTCATACCCTTTCACTGGGTGCTGTTGTGAAAAGTCTGGCTCCATATTCTTTACTCCTCTCATCAGCAATTCAAGCACATTTATCAGTTCCTCCTGAGCCATCTCTCTAGGGAAAACTATCCCAGATGTCTATTCTTGTATGTCATATGTTTCAGTCCCATTTTCATCTCCATGTCCTCCAATGATTTCACTATAGTATGTCTGTGTCTCTTGTACTGGGGAGCCCAGACCTTGAGACAGCACACTACCTATGTCTTACCAGGACTGAACAGAGGGGAAGAATCACCTTCCCCAGTCTCCTGACAATGCCCCCAGCCTAATAACCCCCAAGTTGCCATGGTTCTTCTTTGCTGCAGAGACACAGCACTGGTGCATATGCTATTTGTTATCCACAGGGATCTTCTGGTTCTTTTCTGCAAAACTGCTTTGATCCTTCAGCTGGTTGGCCTCCAGCTTGGACTGGTGTGGTTATTCCTCCCTAGGCATAGGTCTTGGCATTTCCCTTTGTTGAACTGAATGTGGCTCCTGTTGTCTCATTGCTCCAGGCCAGTGACATTCTTCTGAACAGCAGCACAGCCATCTTGTCTATCAGATCCTCCTCCCAGTTTTGTGTAATTTTAAACTTGTTTACATTTGTTTTAAATTCTGTCCCATCATACTGATCACTGAAGCATGTCACCATGGGGTTGCAGTCATCTGCACTTCTAGGTTCTTAGCTTTGTCTCCTACATTGTTCTTGTCCTAACTCAATGGCACTGGCCCTAGAATGGAATCACACAGCATGGAATGCATGAGGCCACATCACTTTATAAGTGTCACCTGGCTGCAGTACTCCAGCAGTATACTGGAAGACTATGTCTGCCTTTTTCTCCTCTCCCTGATGTTCCTGAACTGCTCCAGAGACCTCCTGTTATTGTACTACAAACATCTCCTTCTGAAGTGTTGCTTTTCAGCTGGGGTGGCAAGATAGCCTGTGGCAGAGCATGGTGCTTGGCAATGCAATGGTAAATAAAAATACCCTCCTGCATGCAGGTTGGGAAACCTCTCACTATATAGCTTCCCATATTTTCTCATACTATTGTTACAGTGAGTGTTTAGATGTCAGCTTGCTGCCCTTCCAAGTAACCCAGTACCCCATGACAGGAGCTCTCTGCTAAGCATGTATCAAGGGAAGACACCTATCTATGCTGTCTTGCCATCACTGTCAAGCCCAGGGGGAGAGGGAAGAGCTGAGAGATCTAGTGAGCATAAATTGTATTTATGCTCTTGGCAGTGGAAGGAAGGAAGAGAATCTCAAGCTTAGTGACACTGAGAATAGCATATAGAGGAAAGACGCCTGGGGGGAGGGTGAAGCTGCCATTGCTGCAGCTTGACAGTCTCCCATGGCAACTCAGGGGAAAAGAAAGAAAAAAATTATCAGCTGATGGATTTTGTCTGTGTAGCAACCAGCTATGCCTCAGAGCAGGGTGCCACCTCAAAGGGTATGTGGGTGGTCACAGTAGAAACAGTCACATACTCACATGTCTTGAACAAGACAGATCCTGTCAGGATTCCACCACACACGGCCATGCATGTGATTGCCTTGGATTGTTTGTCCTCTGCACTGGGAAAAAGAAGCCAAGCTACTCACAAAAGTGACACTACATATGCTGCTTGCCCCCCCCCTTCCCTCCCCCCCAAAAAAAAACAAGCCTCCCACACTCCTGGAAGTTAAAAAATGTAGTTTTATTACCAAATGTAATTTCATTTATGAAATACAGTCTGGAGGAACTTGACACCACTGCTCTTTTCTTGCATCTCCTATGTCCCGAGACCCCAACTCAGCCTAGGCACACTCAAAGAAATACTAAGCTATGTAGTTTTCTCTGATTTCCTCCTTCCTCTTCCTGACACAGGTCAGGTTTTGTGGGGTTTTTTGCAGAGTTTCCCTGAGGCCTTGTAGAAATCTAGAGCATGCTACATTTCCAAGCCAGACATATGAGATTTTGGCAGAAACCACATCTTTTCTATTTAGCTGTGGACACAAAATCTGTGCCTCATCCGACATTCAGAGTAAATATGAGAATCTTTTGGATCCTCTCACAAGACAGGCTGTAGGTCCAGGGACTGTGGTTCTGGCAGTGGTCCTTCTGGAAAACGTCATCACAGCTCCCCTGGGACACTAGATATTCTTCTATACAACAGTTGACATGCCAGACAAGATCACAGAAATCCTGTCTGACTGTGTTTGTACCTGACAGGGCAACAGAATGGCACAAGGACCATGTAGCAGTCTGGTCAGCATCCCTTTGTTCTGCTGGAAAGTATCCTTCACTTGTAGCACCACTCATTAATTATTTTCTTTCAGTACCACATACTCACTCTGTTTTGCACACAAAGCAGGCTAAAAAGGGACATCAAGGAAATCTGATGTGGGCAGAATTTTTCTCACAGCAACTATGACCCAAATTCATTGCACCTCTCCTACAGCTCCCTTCTGTTGCTCTTTATATGTTCTAGTCATGACACTTGAGTCCAGAACACTGTCATTCCACCACTGTCAACATAGTCATTAGATTATTAGAGTCAGCTCATTGCGAATTCTCCGCTGTTTTTTTTCCCCATCTTCATTAATGGGTCTAATTCAGACCTTTTCAAGCATGGCTGTGGACTTGAACTTTCCATAAACATGAATATAGCAAAAATATTAGGGGAGACTGCATTGTGCCACGTGCTCTCAGCTGCTGGGAAGGGTTTACCAGTGATATCTGGTGATAAGATTTGGAAATTAACTGGGGAGGCAGAGGCTGCCCTGCATGAGGGCACCCACTGATACAGGTTTGAAGTCCTTTTATTTAACCGTAGGCCAAACCAGTGCAACCCCCAGCTGTCCTGCTGGCAGGGGGTTATGGATCTCACCCACATGCAGGGGTGGCTTAAGTAACAGAGTAGAGGGAGCATCTTCAGGTAATCTTTCCTGTTTAATATACTTGAGTCTAACTCTCAGTGTGGGATTGTCTCCTGGATCTCCACAGGTCAGATTGCATCCACAATGCCAGTGTGGCAAACACTTATAAAGCAACATAGCACATTATTTATTTATTTATTTATTTATTCTACAATGCTACCTTACCTCTGCTTTAGTAACTTTTCTTTCCTTTTAAATACACCTTTTGAACACCAAAGTTTTGTACAGTAACCTTTGTAATAGGTTTATGTTGTTGGCTAATGTTGTTGCCTGGTGACTAAAGGGTATTTTAGTTCCTGGGGTAAACAGCATGATACAGAGGACAATGCAACATTGGAGAGAATACTCAATAACACTAGAGGTAACAATAAACTAAGTGTCATCTGACCGTGACAGGGGAATGAAGAACATTTTGTGAGAATTTCTGCCTGCATAGAGCATGGGGGATAAAAGAACAAAGATATAACTGAAAAAAGAGAAAGACAAAGAAAGAGCAAGTAGAGAGAGGAAAGCTGAAAACAAAACCTGAAGTTTCAGCTTCCAGAAAGAGATGGGCTGTGGCTGCACAGCAACACAGGTAGCAGATCCAGGGATGGAGAAGACTGAGTGAGGTTGAGTATGGTTGATGAGAAAAAGAGGAGAGAGGAAAACCAGGTCTGGTTTTAGCTGCTACTGTGGTAAAAGGAAGTAAGCCACAGTGTTTGTTGCTCTGATGGAGCTGGCATTGAGGGAAGGAGGCACATATGTTCTCACACCCTTCAGGAGGTCCTATAGGGTCAGGAAGGCCAGGCTGGGCAGCAAAGCTCTGGAGGACCTGATCTGACCTTGGCTGTGCCTGTTAGAGTGAATCACTGCTTCTTGTTCAAGCTGTATGATGTACACAGGGCAGACATGGTCCTGATGGCACGGAGGCACTGGTGTCAGGTCTGCCTGTGCACAGTCACTGCAGAGCAGCCAGCTGGCTGAGCATCTCCTGTGAGATCCTGCAGGAGGATGGCAGGGCCCAGCTGAAGGGAACATATGGCCCAGAGCTTTTACCAAATGCCCACATCATCCAAGATCACATCAAGTAATGCGTTATTTGCCAAGATGTGTCACTTGAATCTTCCCCAGGAGGCCTTTATTTGGAGATGGTCTCTTAAAACTACATGAATGTCACAAGCCTTACCAAAGGTTTTACACAACATAGTGCCCAGTTCTCCTTTGGAGATTTGTGCTAGAAAATCTTTAGCACTCTAGGTTTGTTTCAATCATACCTAATGTCTCCATTTTCACAGAAGTGACAAAAGCAATTCATTTTTTCAAACTTGACTGGTACTTTGCTGAGACTTGGTTTCAGATTGTGCTGTCTAAATTTTGCTATCTCTCTTACATATTTTTCTGTTCTGTTCCTCTTTGATACAGCTAAAAAAAAAAAAAAAGTACACTTGCCCCACTCAGGTCTTCCAATATGTGGTACATTTTTCTTCTAGAACATTTCATACCAAAATATTTCCTAGAGTGATTTTTCCTGTAGAAAGAAAAAAATGGAACATGATTCTTCTATACTGCGCTTAGAGCAATTATCTTGCTGATTGTTTTGATCTGTCTGATACGTCTGTATTCAAAGAGATAATCTAAAAAATTGAATAAATCTGACAAGGAGATTTTCAGGTGATGCATCTTGTGTGAAAAGATTGAAGTGCTTTTCCAGCATTACTGTATTTTGAGCTTTCTATTTAGTCATCTGCATATGCAATTAATTTTCTCCTGCAATCATCAAATTAATTTATTGTTAATTAATTTTTTATTAATTTCCATCATTTCAGTTTCAACTATTTATGCCACAAGCTGGAATTCTATCCACATTTTTTAACTTACTTTTAGCACTTTGGTAGAAAACTTGCCTCACATCAATGTCTTGCAAGCATTCTTTAACAGGATTTATCTAACTGAGTGTGACAATTCAGAAGTTGATAGGCTAAACTGAATATAGTTAGAATAAGGATCAAAGATAATAGTTTATTTTCCCAATATTAGACAGCCACTTTATATTGAAGTGAATCACCTCTATCTTTTATTTTCTTTAAATAGACTTTAGGGTGGTGAGCTAAGATTTATGTAATTGATACTCAGACACCTGATAAATTAGATAAATTTATTACCAGTATCTTTTGCACTGTGATTTCCATATATTAAAATGTTGGCCTGTATTTTTACTGATTACACTGATTTTAATTTTTTTTCAGTCATGAAATTTTAATTCCTATAATATGTTACAATATAGGCCAATCTTATACTTAACCTTGCCCATACAAACAATTTTTATATAATTGCAGAGCCTAAATTTTTCCCTATATTTGTTCTCAAAGATGTTTTATGTTTCAATCTAAATTCTGAATTATGGTATATATGCTTGGGAGTTACTGAGATAATAGATTTTAGGACAGAAATGATAAAAAACTTGTCCTTACACTGTGGAACTATCCTTTCTGTTTTTTCATTAGCTTTGTGTGAGCTATTCTTGATAACTTTTTTTTTTTTTTGACATTTCATATTTTCAGAATAGATAATCACATCATATATCAAGATTCTCCTTATACACAACACTGCTCTGTTTTGTGCTATATATTACAGTTTGTGCATACTGCAAACTTCCTATTCTATTTCATTTGCTATCTAGTTCCCTTAAGTGGGCTTCTTAATTGGCATAAATCTATGGCTCGTAAAGAAGGCCAAAATAATTCAAACTAAGTTATCATAAATATCAGAAGCACACATAACTCAGTATCAGGGCAGTCTGTTTCAGGTTTGCTTGACTTCAGGTTTGCTTTACTACCTTTCTACTTCATTGCACTGGAGTAAATTGGCACCATCTCCATGCTTTTTGTAGCTAATGCCACAATTTTATCTTTGTATGAAACTGGCTTTAGAAAACCATTTTTTCAAATGACTTAAACAACCCTTTATTATAATTTTCTGCCTGTTTTACTTGACTTGTCATTAGGTAATATGTTTTCAGATAATCCTAATTTTTTGCCAGTATGTACTAGACAAAAAACAGATCAATCATAACCTCCAGGTCCTGTACAGATTTTATTTTTTTTTCCTAAACCATGCAGATTTTAGAAATATTTCTGATTTCGAAATTTGATGGCTTAGTGTTTCTGGCATTATTCTAGAGGAAAGCAATTACTGAAAACAATTTTTCTTCCAATACCATCATTTCACTGGTTTACCAAAGTTTTTCAGACACATTCTGACTTACTTACATTCATCTTAGCACATCTGAGTTGGACTGACCAAGGTATTGTAGTAGAAAATTATTTAGCTGTGTCTGAGAATAAAATATGTTTATCTATTATGTATTACAGGTTATGATAATAAACTGTCATGCTGGACTAGACCTGGATTAATGCTGGACTCTAATTAATTAGAGAGCTCAATAATAATCTCTGATCTATAAAAGACATGAGCTTGCCAATGTCCTTCAGGGGTCTTCTGTGGGCTTTCTTAAGTTCAGTATCAGGTTAAACCCTCAGAGATCAGTGCAGAGGAAAAAAGATGTATCAAATTATAAAGAACTCTTTCACCATGGATACCACAGACACCCTGGAACACTGAGTGCTCTGAATAGCATCGCCAGCACCATGGAAAAGAGCTGGTCCCCACAGAGCCTCTGGGCACCTCCAGGGTCTGTAGCAGGCATGGCTGAGGATTCCCAGCTGGGTGCCCTGGAAGAGGTTTTATCAGGATGATTTCAGTGTGTCTATTAAGGTCTTAGAGATCCTCAGTGGAAGATAATTCGAGATTGTCAAATCATGAGACCTCTCACCAGTCTGTCCAAATGTTAGACTATATATCCTTACACTAGAATTAGGAAAGGAGGAATGTTAATTTATGTCTTGACTCATAACAGTTGGTGCAGTATGAGTTTTTTTTTTAGAAGCTGCTGTGACTGTAGAATACACAGCTCCCTCAAATGATGATTCCCTTCTTAGTCATTATATTGTGTTGGCAGTTCTCAGTTACATTTTTATGTAAAGTCTCTACTCCCTTTTGTTACAGCTCAGTCCTCAGCCTGGGGATTGTATACACTTTATTAGGTAATTTGATTTTGAAGACAATCTTTATCTTTCTCTAATAAAATTATTGTAACATTATTTCTTCATTCTGTATGTTTAAAAAAAAAAAGGGAGAAGAAAGGAGTTGAAAGAACTTCATCACATCATCTTTTTGCTTCTTTCTCTTGTATAGAATGACATATCTATTAAAAAAAATGCAATCTGAAAACTTCAACCGAAGTGAATCATAACCAAACACTGGCATACACATATACATATACATATTACATCCCTAGAGACTTCTCTCCTCCTCCACAATAGAAAACTCAACACTTTATCATTTGTAGCAACCTGAACTTACCTGCACTACATGATCTAAGGAATAGACCAAGACAATAATTAGTCTATTACACTATCAATGCCTTTCTAGAAGTTGTTTGTTAATGGATAAAGGGAGAAAAAGAAAAAAGAGTCATATTGTGTATCTTCACTGTTCTAAAAGAAAGTTAGGAAGGAATTTTTAGTGAAGGATCTTAACCTCAGAGAAACCCTTCCACTTTTTGACAGGATTTTAAAGAAAAAAAAAACAACAAAATATAGCTTGGTCTGTATTTGCTTTCATTCCTGAAACAGCAAAAGGGAAATAGAGTAAAATTACCCTCGTAGCTTCCACAGCCCAGCAGAATGCAACTTCTTCCAACACCTTACCTACCTCATGAGCCTTTATGCTATCTCTGGAGAAAGATCTTTATGCTTCATCCTGCTCCAGACTTTGCTTCTGTATATGATCACTTCAGCAACATCATATGGTGGGTTGACCCTGGCTGGACACCAGATGACTACCAAAGCCCTCCTAAGGTGGACAGGACTCATGGGTCATGATAAGGACATTGAGAGCATTCAGCAACTACTGTCATGGGCAAAATGGACTCAACTTGGAAAAACTAATTCATTACCCATAAAAATCAGAATAGTATAATGAGAAAGTAATCTTCAAACATCTTCCCCAGAAAAACCCTCTCTTCTTCCCAGGCTTAAATTCATTCTTGATTTTCTTTAGTTTCTCTCCCCACAGTGCAGGGGGATAGAGAATGGGAATTGTGCTTATCATTGATTGTTTATCATACATTGTTTCTGGAAGTGTGGCTTTCCTCAGGGGTCAGCATTAAGACTTATGCTGTATAATGCTTAGCAGTGATATGGGTGGTGGGACTAAGTGCATCTTCAATAAATTGGCTGATGACCAAGCTGTGTGGTGTGATCATCATGCTGCAGAGAAAGGATGCTATCCAGAGGGACCTTGACAGTCTTGAGAAGCGGGCTTGTGCAAACTGCATTAAGTTCAACAAAGCCAACTGCAAAGTCCTGCACACAGGTCAGGGCAATCCCCAATACAACTACAGGCTGAGACAAGAAGGGAATGTGAGCAGTCCTGAAGAGAGGAACTTCGGGGTGATGGAAAGCTCAAGATAAGCTGGCAATGTTTACTTGCAACTCAGAAAACCAGTCCTGTACTCAGCTGCAGCAAAAGAAACATGGGCAGCAGGTCAAGGAGGGTGATTCTCCTCCTCTACTTTGCTCTGGTGAGACTCCACCTAGAGAGGAGTGTCCACTCTAGAACCCTCAACATCGGCAGGATATAAAGCTCTTGGACTGAGTCCAGAGGAGGGCCATGAAGATGGCCAGAGGGCTGGAGCATCTCTCCTACAAAGAAAGGCTGAGAGAGTTGGGATTGTTTAGCCTGAAGAAGAGAAGGCTCCAGGGAGACCTTATAGCAGCTGCTCAGTACCTGAAGGGGCCTGCAGGAAAGCTCAGGGGGACTTTTTCTATGGGCGTGTAGCAATAGGACAAGGGGTAATGGCCTTAAACTGGAGGAGAATATGTAAACAAGGAACTGGGTTGTCTGGGAAAGATGAATGCTGGGAGCAGGAGGTCGTGCTGTGGCTGACATTCGATGGCCTCATTTATTTTTTGGTCCCCACAGAGCTAAGGCATTTTCTGTTTCTTGTGCTGGCAACTTACCTAATAACTTTTAATGAAAAATATGACAGGGCATTAATTTCTGTCTTTTACAAGGAAGGTGCCTTTTGTCAGGCCCAGTATTGCTGAAATAACCATGCTGTTGTCACAATAAATGGAGGGATAGGTCTTGCTGTTGTCTAGACTAGTAAATGAAATAGTGAGTGGAAATGGTCCTGAGTACTGTACCTACATCATACCTACTGTTAAACATGGGATTCTATCATCCTCCAGAAAATTCTCTTACTCAGCTCAGGTTAGGGACCATTCTCAATACGAATGATCCAGCTCTGTGTTGTACAGAGTAAGGACATATAAAGGGTTTTTGTTCGTAATCCTTTCAAGACTGAGCCTTGTTGGTAATGTCAGGACTTTCAAAGAAAAGGTATTGCCAGCTTCTGATTTTTTAGACTGCCTGGGATAGCATACCAGAAGCTTGCCTAGAAATTTGCCATTTCATGATGTCCTCAAGTATCTGCCAATATATTACCAGAGGTAAAACAACATACAATTGGGCAGTGTCATGCAGCCAAAGAGATTAACTACAAGAGCTTTTATATTTATATTTTCCAAATTCTAACAAGTTTCTAGAGCACAGCTTTATAGTACAGCTTAAACTGCAGTGTTCTTAAAATACGAATTAGAAGACTGGGGAAAAAAATAGAGATGCTAATGCATATAAAAACACAAATGCAGTTTTCAAATTGTACAACTTTCTGTACAGAGATATGGAACCAGTGTCTCAATGTGTAGCTACTAAGCCACCCCATGACAGGTAAGGAATGGGAAATTGTCAGAGCTGATGAACAGCAGAAATTCTCTGTGTCTCAGAACAAAGATATTTTCTACAGTTCTTTTCAATAATTAGGGTACTTTGGAAGAATTTCCATTGTTGGATGGTTGTTAATCTCTAATTTTCTTCAGTAGTGAAGTGTTTCAGGCCACAGATATCTTGATGTACTGAAATATGATAAAAAAGCCCCCGTTCTTTAAATGTCACACAGAATAAAATTTCCCTGTACTTTATAAATTGCTTATGTTAATTTGGAGCTCAGTAGATAATAAATGTTTTGATATATTATAATTATAATTATTAATGTTGTTATTAGCAACAACAACAATAATAAAAAAATGGGTAACTATAAAAATAGAGAAAACCAGCTTTCATGTAGACAAATATCACCCTATTACAACCGATCTCTTAAACAAATTCGTATGTTAGAAGTTCAATATAATCAAAATTTATTATGACTTTTTTTGTGGTATAAAAACATGCAAAGTTAACTTTCCCTGAATATATGCTCTGTTACTCACATACAGAGAAATACAGACAGTAAAGTATATCTACCATGTAATTCTTTCTTTGATACATTTTTGTGAAAATATGCCATTATTAACAATTTTGCAAGGATAGAATTTTTCCAGATTAAGGGAACTGAAAGAAAAGTTATATTTGCACATACAGTGTGGTGCTTCAATAATGTAAAGGTTAGTCATTCTTAAAATACATGTGCCTCTCAACACATCTATTTCAACTATATTGAACAAACACTAAAGATGCAGGAGTTCAGAAAGCAAATGATTCCGAGACAGGCTGAGTTCTGAAGGGGACATGTTGCTTCCCTTGATTTCACTGAATATTATCTTTGCCTGTTAGTGGTTGTATTAAAGTGTGAATATCATTCTTTGTGATTATGGATCAGAGTATAGACCTAACAGGACATTTCTATGCACAGTTCCATCAAAGATGGAACTAAAAAAGCAAAAAAAAAATCATCACTGTTCTTCATTTAAATCAATCTGATAACTATATTCTTATTTCAATGAGACTATAGAAAAACACTCTTTTATGAAGTATGTGTTTGGATTGTGCTACTAAAATGTAACTTCATGTCAAATGATGAGAAAGATTGTGGTAGCACTAACTAATAGTTAAAAATACAGAAGTTAATAACGTGACATAAAGTCTATAAAACATAACTATTCTCATAAATCATTACTATAAATTACACACATTCTGACATTATATTTCATAATTACATAATTTCTTGCTTTGGTTTTCAGTAGCAGTTGCTCTTCCTAAATCTTTTGAGTCTCTGGATCTCTCAAGTATTGAAGATTCAGCACTGCAAACTAAAGAAATGTCAAGAGGTACAATTATTAGGGAGAGAGTTAATTTTAGTGTTGTAGCTGAAACCACTCAATGAAATTTTCTTCTCTCAATTACTTAATTTTAGATACCTATTTGAATTTAAATATTTAAATATGAATTTAACTAATAAATATTCTAGTACTTAAAACACTTAATGCTTTGAAGAAATAGTTAGAATGTTAATGCATTTTCCCAGGAACTGTTGTGGTTGTCTCCATGCTAAAATATTTCCTAACACAGACAAAGAAGCAAGTATATAAAATGGGATTTTCAAATGCACTGAGTTGATCTAGGCATATAAGGCTTGCCAAACATTAGTAGCAGCTAGGTTACTTAGACAGTCAGCAATACATGGTGTTTCCCTAATGACAGATATATGATATAAAATTATAATACTTAGGTATTGTACTTTCTTTCATGATATCTGAGTTTTACTGGAAGTGTAAATGTCATGGTTTAGTTCTCTGTAGGACTGAAGTAAAAGTTTTGAAACTTGTGGTATACTCACTCCATTTTACTCAGTCAACAGATTGTACTGTAGAAGGTTGGGGTTAACTTATAGAAAGTGTAAGGTGAAGCACAGAAAAACACTCTGAAGGCAAAGCTGGGTTGCAGTTAGTATTTTATTCAGTCTGGAGCTCTCTGGTCATAAGTATGAAAGTTATTCAGAGCTCAGAGTAGCTTTGGATACGGTGGTTTTAGTTATTGCTTGGTGCTTTATTTTATATATCTGGTTTTTTCTTTGAGGTTTTGTCTGCTACTGGGAAATTTCCCTTTCAATTGTGTTTTCACTTGAAAGCCCTCTGTGGAAATAAGTTATTGTCCATAGAATGCTATCCACAAAGAAACTCCATTGTTCACAACTCTGTAAAACTTGCACCAGTTAAGTGGGTTATTATGTCTCATTGTTGTTAATTTTCTATTTCAGAATTTGTACAAAACTCCTTGAGGTCCCTGAAGAGCTAGACAAAAGGATTCATACACCTTATACAAAAGGCTTAAAGCTCTTTAGATTTAACTGAAATTGGATGAGTCTGTACTATTTCAAGCATTCTAGTGGTTACTAAACTGGCTTGCTTCTTCAGTCTTGGTCGTAGAGTTTATGTCCACTGCTAAATCTGATCTGTGTGCTTTAGTCCAAGGGATTCTGCTGGTTGATATAGAGATTAGTGCTTGTAGGACCCAGAAAGTAATTTCCAGGCTTCATCTTCCAGAAATACAAATTGCTATGATAAGCCATCTTTGTAAAAGGGAAACTATTGAGAACTCAAGGGGTTATTAGTCTGCAAAGTTTTAGTATAATCCACTTTTTTTTTTTTTTTTTTTTTTTCTAGTGTAATCCACCTTATAACTGATCTTGGAGATAAGCATTACAAAGATGTAGTTTGATGTTGCAAATAAAATGTGTCATCTCTTCTTTCATCCTTGCTGAATCACATCCACCAAGATGCAAGTGTTAATTCTGATCACTAATTTTAAGATAATTGTCAGAAACACATAGAAAAAAAAAGATACACACTGCATAACAAAACAAAACAAACAAACAAAAAGAAATTATGATATTCATCTCCAGAGCTTGTTCTATTTTAGGGAATTGAAATAACTCCTGAGCATATGCATAGTGTAGCCTTTGCCTTTAAAACCAAACAACACTAAGCTGCAGAAAAGGACAAATTATAAACCTGCATTATTAAAATGCAAGATGGGAGTTAGGACTAAAGTATTTCTGTTTATTTAATTGCATATATTCTTTAATGGTTTAATGTGATTGGTTATTGTTCATGTGTTTGTTATTGGAACAATAACATTTATGTCAAATGTCAAATGAAATGAAATGTCAAGTACGAAGCAGTATTGCATTACACTATTATAAAACCAGAACAATATTTGGTGCATTAAGAGCAGGCCTGTGAGGTAGAACTTCACAGGGGATAATGATTGATGAAAAATTTTATATGAGCTAGCAATGTGTGCTCGCAGAGCAGAAAGCAAATCATATCCTGGGCTGTGTAAGAAGCAGCACAGGCAGCCTGTTGAGGGAGGTGATTCTTCTCCTCTAACTTCTCTCTTCTGAGACCCCAGCTGGAGTACTGCATCTGGTTCTTTGGTTACCAGAAAGTGTGGACCTCTCAGATCAGGTCCAGAGGAGGTCCAAATAAAGAGAAAGGGTTTGGAACACCTCTCTTAGGAAGAAAGGCTGAATATTGGGATTGTTCAGCCTTGAGAAGAGAAGGCTTCAGTGAGACCTTATTGTAGTCTTCTGGTATATAAAGGGGGCTTAAAGAAAGACGTAGGCTGCAGAGGGACAGCGTCCCATCTCACCATGGGCTGCAGGGGAACCTTTGCTCTGGTACCTTTTTTCCTCCTTCATTCTCATTGATCTTGGTATCCCTGCTCTAGTATTGCTCTCACCTCCCCCTCTCCTGTGCCCTGCAGGTTTTATAGCAGTTTCATTTTCCCCTTCCTGAGTATGTTAATTTCAGAGGCACATCCACCTTTGCTGGTGGCCTCAGCCTTGGTCAGAGGCAGGGATGTCCTTTTGGAGCTGGAGTAGCTTCCAGCATATTCTCACAGGAGGCAGCTCTGGGGACCCTCCCCGCTACCAAAACCCTACTACACTGATGAAAAACATTAAATTTTGAAAGGAAATACAAAATTAGGACAAAGATGATGTCATGGTCTGTATAGCACGTTCAAAATACTAGAACTTGCCATTCTCTTACTACGTCATCTTTTGGAATTGTTCATGGTTCTGGAAACTGATGTTAAAACTCCACTGGGTTTCCCTTCCAGATACATGCCCATTTTGCATGTGTTCAATGCAAAATAAAAAAACAACAAAAAAACAACCAAACGACCAACCAAGCAAAACCAAAATAAAAAAAAAAACAAAACAGAAACAAGCAAAAAAACCCAGAAAAAAAACAACCAACCAACCAAAAAAACCAACCAAAAAACCAAAAAAACCCTCCCACAAACTACAAGACAAACAAAAAAACCCACACCCAAATATCTTTCATCCCATGGTTATTAACTCTGTAAAATTCTCTGTTGTCCTTATTTTGTTTTCTTTCCCAGTAACAGTACTGCCTGGCATACTAATGCAAGAACCACTAGATAGAGTCCATTAGCTTTGTTATCCTCTTTAATGGCTTTTTGTTAACTGAAAAATTGTTTCTTAAATTGAAGTATTATCTAATTGAATTAGAAATCACCTGCAAGTTAGGCAATTTGATTTCTGAAGTTACATTTGACAGGAAAACATGCTGTTTCTGGATTAGAAGCAGCTACCAGAGCAATAACTTTACTTTCAGTCTTAAAACTGAAAACCTATCTGTGAGCTAATTTTGTCACCACATAATTACTTAATAGTTCATTTGAAAAAAGCCACCCTTTTCGTTTGTTACTTTCTTTTAATAACAGAGAAGTCATGAAAATCAGTATTGATATCATAAGTAAACTTGACCTTCTGCTTCCATGAGCTGCAGTGAAAGGGACTTTTATTTAATAAATATGAAGGGTTTTTCTGTTTTTTTGTTTTGTTTTTTTTCCCAGAATGACACAATTTAATATCCCAGTCTAAAATTGCTTTTTTATTTTTGAGTCTAGTACACCAGTGTATTAACTGAGCTGCAGTGAAATTGAAAATAATGCGAGCTTGTGGAAAGCCCAACCATTTTGCTAAAATTTTAATCCATTAATATTTTGGTTTTTTCCGTTTTCTTCCTTTCAAAAATAATGAAATGCTTCTAGATAGAAACATACTCAAGGTACATTATTTTCCTAATATGTAACTCTTAGAAATGTCAAGGGAAAAGAGACTGTGAATCAAAGTCTCATATTCAATACTCATTACAAGGACTGAGTTTCCTTTTGTCCCAGTTAGGAATGCTAAAGCATAAAAAGATAGCTCAAAGAAACATGAATAAATCCCACAGTAAACATAACCATCATAATGAATTACACCTTATGAATTACTTAATGATAAAGACCCTTGGAAAAGATTCCAGTTTTCCATAGCCCTTTCAGAAAAAAAACTTTTCCTTTAAGCTGTTAATGGAATACTTTCTTTAATGCAGTATGGAACATGATAATCCTATTGTTATTGAACTCACCATCCAATATAAATACTTACTTAAAATGTCAGTACACTGAAATAGGCTATTTCTTCTTTATCCTCCAGAAACATTACATGACATTTTAATTA
Organism: Calypte anna; assembly: GCF_003957555.1. Classification (NCBI taxonomy): domain Eukaryota; kingdom Metazoa; phylum Chordata; class Aves; order Apodiformes; family Trochilidae; genus Calypte; species Calypte anna. Next base: position 73,116,291 of record NC_044246.1, read on the forward strand.
GGTTGATATACAGATGGATGCAAGGAAAACATTATATTTGATTTTATTTAAATTAATTTAACACCACATAATTACCCTGCACATCAAACAAGAATGGACTATTAATTTGGATAAGAAGACATTTGCATAATAGAATTTCTTCCCAAGAAAATAAAACACCATGAAAATACTCAAGTGAGCTATATAAACTACATAGATATTAATGTAAGACTGTAATTAAATTTAATCATCATAAACTGGTTATGTAATACAAGCATGGTTGTTATAATATAAAAAATTAAATTCATTCAAAAAAGTGGCTAGGCAACCAAGTATATATGTCCTTGTATACCTTATAAGAAAGGCTCAGGAGAATCTAATGGATTGAGAGGTAGCTCCTGTATTAGATGGACTGGATAATCTCTGTTGGTATAAATTTTATTTCTTTTTACTGACTAGGTAGGATTGATTTATGGATACAAAGCTGATAACTCATGATATTCAAATAAAATTTAGATAAAACCTAAATTATTCACCCTAGCTCTCATCAAAAAATCTGAGTGACTTTCTAGGCTAAGTTTTACAAGACAAAATAGGAAACATGTCCACTTAAGCTTTCCTATACACTGAAAAAAACTCACAACAAAAATCCAAATCAAAGATAAAACTAAAACTCAAAACCAATCACGCGCACACACACACACATACACAAAGAAAAATTAAAAAAACTGAAAAAAAAATCAGATATAGATGACTCAGACAATGATCTGTTATATCCCAGTTAGCCTAATTCAAGCAGTTTCATTTAAGACTGTTGGATACAACAAGATTCCTTAGACAAATATGGAAACACTACTACAAAAAATTATTTTTTTAACCAGCCCTCCAAAAGATTCACAACTTACCCTACCAATACATACAGTATTGTATGTGCCTTAGTATCTCCATAAAATGTAGAAGTAATGCCTTTAAAAGTCAAAAAAAGTTGCTGTCAGGAGATATTAATATTCTTTTTTTCTCCATGTATTTTATTACATAAAACTTAATTTTTTTTTCAGAGGTAAAGCTCTGAATTTGTTAACTGAAGTGTAAAGTGTGAATTGATTTTTCTGTCTTCTTCTGAAGCTGAATTTCACAATAATTATGTGTAAATGCTGTCTCAGTAGAGAAAGTTCTTGACAAAGGTGAATCTTTCATTTCAAAGGCTCTTTTAAGAAACAGTGTAATAGCCAACAACATTGCAAGCTTGTGAAATTGTGCAGTATAACTCACATTTTTGTTGCATTCAGTGATTATTTTTCAGCACTGTATATCAGAAAATTAATGTGTTGAATTACCTTATTCTGACTTGAGTTGCACTAAACTAATTGCACCAGAAAAATTGCAGGTAACTGCCAGTGATTCAGTTCTGAATTCTTCAACGTGTGAATATCCTGAAGTGAATGAAAACCTAGCTGAAAAAAGCAGGATAACTATATTTAGGAATATTCTACTTAAATTTCCTTTTACTTTCATGAAGAACTCTAAAAAGAACCCTTAAGTTCCAAGAGAATCTATGGTAATTAAACTATCCAAGCATCTGGAAGGCACTTTCATTTTTTGAGTAAATCTCCAAAACAATATTTACTAGTATAAGAGGCAACAATCCATTTCCTAGCTTCCTAAGCATTGTCAGGTTGTTTGCATTACTACAGCAAAGGGGATGCCTACAGAATCACTTTTGATAATTCTCCATGAAGAATGAAGAATCCCATAGCTGAATACTGATGAGTGCAAATATTCAATTCCTACTCAGGATGCTCATGCAGAGCATGAGGAAAAAGTATTCCTCCTTAGAACATCTCTGAAGTCTTTTTCTTCAGTATTTTTAGTCGCAAGTACATCTAAAAATGTATTTAATATACAATGATAGGGAAGTAGATTGATGCTTCTCAGTTATACTGATTTAGGAATATGCATAAATGACCTGCATTCAAATCTTTCATCCATCTGACATGCCAGTGAGGGAGAGCTATGGACATAAAGTTTTCTCCACTTTTGTCCATACATGTGGTTTTCACCATCAGATCTGCTCAATATCATCTATCAGAACATGCACTATATGAGGTATATGGGCACCAGAGGCACTTGCCAGCTGAAGTGTCTGAGGAGGTATCTGACTTTCAGTCAGTTTTATAGAATTGTTAATGGGAATCACTTTGGTCAGCTGATGTGGTTGACAATTATCAAAATCAAATTCCTTACTGGTTTCCTCTCAGGTGAGTGACTGTAAATGAAATAGCAGGTATATATAGGTCTGCTACTGATATTCCATCCCCAAAACAAGATTCAGAATGCTTGAGAAGTAATCCTGTCGAATTCATTGAACTTGCTTAAATAAAAATATGAATAAATAGACTAAGAGATTGTCGTTTTAACAATTTCAGGGTTTTTGTAATAACTTCAGTCCCTTGAAAATTAATTAAAGCCAATACAGTCATGGTATGGATCAGATCATAAGTTAAAACTATAGTATAAATGTAGGTCAGTGGCCATTTGCATGTAGAAGTTAGTATGAAAAACTGTATTGCTAAACCATTAGTCATAATCCACTGAGCTCATAAAATACTGTTGGAGGAATTTGATTGTCATTAAATGCAGAATTGCACTACAAGGTTCAGGAAATTTAAAACAATTCACATTGACTGTTGAAAAACTAATCTTTGTCTCTTTCTCCCTAAGGGTAGAAATATGTATCTACTTTGATTTTATAAACAGTTAATTATGTGTTCGAGATTAACAATTAGCATAAAAAAAACCAACACACAAACCAACACACATACTATTTCTCTGACATTACACCTAGTAAATATCCTGTTTTATTTAGCTGAAAGTCAATGTTCTCCAATAATAAAAAAAGAAAATATGGATAAAATAATTTCTAAAACATAAAAAATTATAATACGCCTTTTAAGCCTGTATATTATTATTCAATGGGCTGTCTAAACTCCACTGCACTCTACTCTGTTCATTTGTTCCTCTAAATGACTGGAGTTTCATAAGGAATGATCATCTATCTGAGCAACTTCAAGATGAAATCCTCACACAGTGGTGGATTCTCACCAGCTTTAGATGCAAAAGTAAGAAGTTCAAGTTTATAGTTTTAATCTTGTTTGTTTGTCAGTATATACAGAATATTTGAACCGCATCTCCGCATACTCTGAAAAATGAACAAGTTATATCTAAAGCCCATAACCTCCTTCATCCAGTTTCAGTGAACTAAACTTTACACTGACTTGCTGGCACTGTTTAGCCCCAGACAGTAACACACGGGACACATCTCACCCACCCCCCAACCTACCCCTCCCTTCTTCCCAGTCCCGAATCGCTTCTCTGATGCCTCCCCCTCAGGGCACAGGGAGGGGCAGGGGGGTTTTAGGGTCAGTTCCCCACACGCTGTTTCTGCCGCTCCTTCCTCCTCAGGATGAGGACTCCTCACAGCCCTTCCCTGCTCCAAAGCGGGGTCCCTCTCATGGCAGAGAGTCCTTCAGGAACCCCTGGGACATGAGTCCTTCCCACAGGTGCAGTCCCTCAGGCACAGACTGCTCCAGCCCGGGCTGCACACAGAGTCACGGCTGCTGCGGGAGCAGTCACCTCCCCTGCCACGGGGTCCTCCAGGGCTGCAGGTCCACATCTGCCCCTCTGCGTGATCCTGCACAGGCCATGTCTATCCACCTGTGACACTCCCTGGCAGCAGCAATACATCTGCCCACAGTGATCCTTCAGGGGCTACAAACCCATGTCTGCCCCACGGAGCTCCTTCAGACACTGCTCCCCTGTGCTGCTCCCTGGGTTACAGGGGGACAGGCGGATATCTCACCAGAGGCTGTGGGGAAAACTCCACTTGGGCACCTTCTCTCCCTACTACTCTACTGCTCTGGCATTGCTCCCACCTCACCCTCTGCTCTGCAGGTATTATTATTATAATTTCGTTTTCTCTTTCTTGAGTATGTATCAGAGACGCATCCAGCTTCCCGTATCTGCTCAGCCTTGGCCACTGGCAGGGCCAGCACTGGACCCCAGTGATCCTCTCCCTCCCTCCTTCCCTAACACCCCTCCACTAACCCAAGGCATTTGCTTTCTACCGTGAGAAATAACTTAATGATGCTCTTATTTCCTCTGCTTTTTCAAAGGTCCTGAGCAGACTCTTTTCTACAACATCCTGAAACCAAGTCTTATTCCAACTGGAATATCCATCCAATAATACTTGGATGGGCTTTCAAACTCCTGAAAGTAGAATTTAAAGAGATATAGGAGTTCTGCTGGGGTGAAAATAATATAGCGTGCTTCTCTTCCCCAAAAGTGAGCAATTTTTGCACATTTCAGTTCTCCTCATTTCATCCTCAACTGTGGCTCAGAGTATTGTAGGAAATTTTTGAAGCAAATAAAAATCTTTCTAAAGGGAAAAACAAAAAAAATTGTTTCAGATGGTTTCCTAATCGAAGATGGACCAAGTTTCCTTGATTTGATGTGAACAACAGCTCATTAAAAGTCCCTGTTTATTCATGTAATTAAATATAATCCAATTTGACTTTGAGTTAGAAGGTTGAAATTAATGAACAATCTGAACTTTATTTGTGAGGATAGTAATAAATTCAAATTTGCCTCTAGAAAGAATATGATGTATTTTGTTATAAGACAAAGTTAAAAATATTAGGATAATTCAAGGAAAATATTGAATCATGATTGAAAGTATAATATTTGGCACTGTAAAGACTATTTGAAGACAATAGCCATAGTGCCTTTGCACTGGATGAGTTATAAACATTATTTGAATTTAAATGAATACAAAAATGTTTTTCTGAGCCATTTCTAAGCTAGCCTGCTTCCAGACTTCTGGGCAAAACCAGACAGTCATTTAAAAGAGTGCATGTGTTTGTGTACTGATAGTTATGACTTTCAGTGCTCTTTTACATCAATTTTTAGTCTTGTCTGAGAGTAATAATTTTTTTTTTCTTTTCCATTTCCTGGCATGATGTTCCTCTTTTTTAAAGGAAGTCATAAAAACACCTTTTCAAAAGGCCCATATTTCTTGCATTGAAACTTTTTATGTGACATAAAAATTACAATTGCAGAATCATCTCTAATTAACTAATGTGAAATCTCATGGAACATAAGCATACGTAAAATTTTGATTTGTAACAGACGCATCATAGCGAAGTTTAACATTAGCTAATAAGATGTAAAAATGCAGCTGTACAAGTCTGGTGATAAAAGTTTTAAACTACATGTTTTATTAAATCAAAAGTTTCATAATTTATTTCATATCACGTAAATGGCCACATTAACTTCAGACAGATCAATGTGAACATATTCATTTCATACCCAGCTAAGTCTTCCTCAAGATCATTTCAAAGAAAACACATATAGAGAAAGTATTTTTTTTCAAATCCCCATTTTATCTGTTTTGGCTGATACAAGACAAAGGAAGAAAAGAAAGGGACTGAATGTTAATGCTTTGCACCAAGTTTCATCCAGATAGTCTATGGAACAGCTGAGAAATTGGAATTTGAAAATATGTAGTTTGTAATGGAATCTCCAAATGGACCTTAACTCAGTCATCATGGCTTTAGTGAGTGCTGCTGTAGTACAGAATAAATTTCTGTAAGTTGAATTTCTATGCATGGAAAGATCCTATAACCATAACAGAAGGTACATTAATGGGCTAACTTCAACAGCTTGTTATGTAATGACTTACTAATCCATTATTTATAAAACTTAATTAAGTCACTTCTAAAAAAAGGACAGATAATCATTAATTTTCATCAAGTAATTTGCTGTTGCCTAGCTCATGATGAAACTATAGTCCAGATAAAAGACAAAATTATTCTCACCTCCTATCATTAAAATAACCTTTCATATGAGAACAAATGACTAAAACATAATAGTCTGGATTCTGACAGTGGGTAGCTCATGGTGCATGAAATTCTAGGCATTTCATTTAAGCAGTATTTGTGGAAGACTGTTTGCCTACCATTGAAACAGCAGAGCCAGTGCAGAAATTTTGCATACAAAAGCTTATAAAATCCCAAAGAAAGATACGTGTCTATAGACATTCTTAATTTAGTAGAAATATAGTTAAATATGAAAAAAAAACTATAATAATTTTAAATTGTGTTGGAAAAATGAGTTATATACAGGAAATTATATAAGTAGCTCATTTAGAATGTTAAAATGTATTCTTGTGTAGAGTTAAAAAATTGTTCTAGTTCTTGGTAGATATACACCTATATATTTTTAGACAAAATGACACATGCAGGGCTAGTCTACCTCCTCTCATTGTACATACATAACAGTGAGCTGGGTTGTGATTCTTCTCAGCACTGTTCAGAAAATATATCGTGGATAGATGAACAGAAAAATTGCCATTTTGAGTTGACCTCATTCTTCCAAAATAAGTCTGCTCTCAGGACAGCTAGATGACCAAATTACTCACTGTCAGAAAAACAAGAAGCTCTGAGAAGTGACTTTAAGCTCCAGGATTCAGTTAAGTTACCTTTTTTAAAGCTGAATAATTCCAAAATTAATCTTTGTGGGTTGTTTTGGTTGATTTTTTCCCAGCTTGTTTTGGTTTGGTTGCTTGGTTGATTAGCTTTGGGTTTGGATTTTGTTTTTTCTTTTTTTTTAATGTTTAGAAAGCAGTACGTCTGCAAGCTGTGGGTAGTTATAGCCTACAATTTCATTCTTCTTTTAGAGGGAATGCTTCTGATTTTAATAAAATAGGAAAACAATTTTCAAATAGATAGAGATCTGTCTAAATAGACCCCTGTGAACAAATATGAAAGATTTCTTAGTAGTAACAGAAAATATGGAACTTTCCTCTAATCTTGAAAAGCAAACCAATATGTTAAAGACTCAAATTCTATGTCAACTATAAATCGCTGTTTTCCACGGAGAGCACCATTTACAAATTAAATTGAGATTTTTAATCAAGACATAGAGAAGGGACTGATTATTAAATCATCCCTATCCCACATTAATTACTCTAGAAATCAAATATGGGAACATTTTCATGTCCAACCTAGTGAGTATTAAAACCCTTTTAACAAACTAAAAATGGCTAAATGGAGGAACTCAGAATATTTAACTCTTTAGGTTCTCAAAAGTAGGAAATCTAAGTTCAAATCTAACTAGAGAGATGAAGAACAGGTCTGAATTTGACTTTTTCAAGGAGTGTCCTAGCCACTGTACATAAGACAGGTCTATATGCTAATCACATATTTTCAAACTTGATGTATACTGAGGTGTTGAGGTCAACATGCTGGAGGGAAAGGAGACCATCCAGAGGGACCTTGACTGGCTTGAGAGATGGGGTCATGACAACCTCATGAAGCTCAACAAAACCAAGTGCAACGTCCTGCATGTGGGCTGGGGCAAGCACAAATACATGTTGGGCAGAGAGTGAATTGCAAAGATCCTTAAGGAAAAGGACTTGGGGGAGTTTGATGAAAAGCTAAACACGAGTCAACAATAATCTCTTGAATCTCAGGAAGCCAGCCATATCCTGGGCTGCATCAAGAGAAGCGTGGGCAGCAGGTCAAGGGAGGCAATTGTCCTCCTTTTCTCCACTCTGATGAGACTCCACCAGGAGTATTATGTCCAGTTCTGGAACACCCAATGCAAGAAGGATATAAACCTACTGCAGTGAGTCTGGAGAAGGGCCATGCGTATGATCAGAGGGCTGGAGCACCTCCTGTATGAAGACAGTCTGAGAGAATTGGGGTTATTCAGCCTGGAGAAGAGAAGGCACTGGGGAGACCTTGTAGAACCTTCCAGGATCTGAAGGGAGCCTGCAGGAAAGCTGGGGAGGGACATTTTCTAAGGGCATGTAGTGATAGGACATGGGGTAATGGTTTTAAACTGGAAGAGGGTAGATTTAGGTTATATATTAGAATGAAATTCTTTAGTCTGAGGGTGGTGAGATTGTGTCTCAGATTGCCCAGGGAGGTTGAGGCTACTCCCTCCCTGGAAGTGTTCAAGGCCAGGTTGGTTAAGACTTTGAGAAACTGGATAGAGCAGGAGTTGTTACTGCTCATGCTGCAGGGTTAGAAGTAGGTGATCTTAACGTCCCTTCCAACACAAACCATTCAACGATTCTGTGATATGATTCTGTGAAATAACACATTTGACATCAGCTAAAAAGAATAATCCCAGAGAGATGATGAGGACTCAATACCAGGTGTCACTTGACCTCTGAGTCACACACAGTTGATCCTGGTCAGACCACCCGAGTGAGTGTTGGAGCTTGTCAGTATGTAAGTAAGTAAATAGGAGAATGAAATCTGTGACATAGAGTATACATCTTCCCCATCCAGCCTCCTTTGATAGGCTCTTTAAGGCTATGGCTCATCTCATCCTGAACAGATATTTAAAATAGCTCAGATAAAGTGTGCCATGAAACCATTTTTTAGTCATCTTTGATTATATGGAAAGACAATGCTGTCTATCTTAGATATAAATGTACCTAAAATTAAGCAATATGGTTACCAGTGTTCTTCTGTTCAAGGTAAAGCACAACGACTGCATGGAAGCATGAAATACAGTTTGGGCTTCTTTCATCTTTAATTGTCTATTGACACACTGTTCCATGAGGCCTGATCCAGCATTACCTCCTCCCAGTTAACAACCCACTTCTAATTATTTTCTTTCCATCCATCTCAGAATTTGCTACATTTGCACCTGAATTTGTTACTTCTGATACTGCTACCTAGGTCATAAACTACTTCTCCCTTAAATAATATTACTAGTATGATCACTAATGAACTCCTGGTCTCTCAAAATTGCTCCTGAAAAGGGCTCAGTACTTTCTGGGGGGTCTGGCTGTGTCTCACATAACTCCTCTGTAACCAAAAGTGAAATCCAGCCCCCCTCATGGTGCTATCTGTATCCTTCTTTCTTTCCGTGCTTTTGTGTGTTTAGGGTGAAGTGGCCCAGATGTTTGGCTTAATTGCACATCTGACTACTCTTCAGCTTTCAGGGAGGTGAAGTAGTTTCACAGTTACAAGCCTTTAGGTGAAGCAGGAATCTTTATAATGACTGAATTCAGCAGCTTCCATTTTTCAGTTTTCTTGCAGACTGTTCCTTCCTGTTATGCTAGGAAGGATCAGTCCCTGTGTCTCTTCAAGCTGTTGTGTCTCTGAGAAGATCCTGTATATTCCTCTTGCACGTTCTCTGTGGATGACGTGCAGTCTGTTCCCTTTTTCCTGTAGCTCCTCCACTTAACAACAGAGCTTTTCAGAGGGAGCACACACACATCTTGTGGGACAAAGGGACAACTCTTCTGGCATTAAAGACTCCCAAAACACTGTCTTAAGCCTGGGTCTTGCAGGGCTGCATCCACCACTTGAACCTCCATCTGGGTCAGAGCCTTTGGCCTTGCTTGGCTTTGAGTCCTGCACTTGGTGGTTCCTTGCTATGCCTGGCACTTTTTCCTGTTGTACTCAGTAGTTTCTCATGGTCTGTTCAGTTGTCTAAACCTCAGGCCAGGGCCTGGGTATCTGCCTGCTTACCTTAGTAATATCAAGCTGAAAGTACACCATATTCATACACTTCTCAGTAAAACAATAATTAATGGCCTCAACAATTCAAATTCATCTGCTATTTATTCCAGTAAAATTGCTTATTTAGTATTAATGTGGATGCCATGGGCCTGTTATGTGATTTTATTTCATTGCAGTTTAATTTTAGCTCAGTTTTTAATTTACCTTCTATGATATTCACATTATTTAAATCATCAGCCTGTACACATAAAATAAAGAAAAGAAAATCTATTTAAAATCTGAAATGACCTGAGAAGTCAATTACTGAAAAATTTTATTCAGGGGATCTTGAGACAATGATAAAAAGTAACTTTGTAGTCTTTAAAATATTGTAGTTAATTTACAGAACTTTTTGGTTAATCACAGTCACTGGAACAGATAATTGGAATTCAGAAGTTTAATTTTATTTTAAAAGGAATTACTTTTCCTGGTCTTTAAAATGTAATTGCTGTTCCTTTTAGCCAATAAATATGATAAATACCTAAATTGTACTCTCAGGCAATGACATATATATATATATATATATATAAATAATTATACATATGTATATCATATTTATAAATCAATGAGAATACTTAATGCTGACTGTTCCTGATATCCAAATACTGGAGGCTGACATCTGAAGAAAGAAAAGCATAAGAATAAAAGAGTGTTATTCATGATGAAAAAACTGTCATGGCACAGTAAAAAATGGATGCATTTCTGAAAAGACAATTATATTACAGCGCTGAGCCAACTGACTACCTAGCCTTAAATCTAATACTTTTACCAAATTAATCTTGGAAACAGTAAATCAATTCAAAATTCTGCTTCTATTATGTTACATTTTACTGTTGGCTTGTACATATATTTTACAAAATCCTCAAGAAAATATTTTCATTAACTTTGATTTAAGTTTGCTAAGCTACGTGACTTGCTAATGTAGACTACCACAACTGGTGAAATAACAAGTTTATTATTTATTTATGGTTGCTTTACACAGTCAAATGTATCTGTCCATTATCCTAAGCCACTGAGAAACTTCAGCTTCTTAAGAAAAAAGGTTCATCTGGAGTTTTTTGCTTTTTGCTAAACAATATAGTATCAGATTTATACAATCACCAAGCCTAATTATTTTGAAGAAATTATATAAACCTAGTTGGTGAATACATCAGACTTTTATTAACAGTACCTGTGATTGGGAAGCTCATTCCTGCAGCAAATAAAGTACAAACAAATGTAGCTTAAATCTGAAAAGTACTCCTGATTATGTCCAAAGCATCATGCACTTTGAGCAAAGATTGATTTTCTCCTCCTTCCTTATGCCCATGAGAAAGCTGCCTCGTAAAGTGAGAGAGAAAAGGTAAAATAAATATACGAGAAAAGCTGGAAATATTAAAATGCAAGTAATATCAATGTTTAAACAGATGGAACTTATGTAACTTTTCTCAAAGGCATTTATGACTATGAAAGGATCTTAAAAGTTGGCTGTTGATTGTGTATCTATAAAATGTCTCCATTATGCATACAGTAATTCTACAGATGTGTTAACATCAATAAATTTTTGGGATATTTGACTCCCAAACATTAAACATACCATTTAGGAATAAGGGTAATTGGCCATGTCAATAACTTTTTTATTCAGCAACATGAACCAATATAGAAAACTGTATTGTATCTGATCTGTTTTGCAGGTTTAAATTCCTTCAGATGCCTGAATGCTTTAGACAATATTAGAAGAAAATCCTCTCATGTCTAGTTTCATGAACTTTTTAAAAGCAAAATTAGTTGTCAGCAAAAAAATATCTTCACAGTGTCAAGTTCTAATGTTATGTAGGAAGAACAGCAGCAAAGTATTTGATACTGATATTTATCATATTTTCTGAGTTTCATTAGAAATCTTGAATAGTCTCATTATGGAATGAGAAAAAACTGACAGTTTATTTCAAAATATGGTTTAGTTCTTGCACGCCAAAAGAAATGACTAAGCTATTTAACTCAAGTGGCTGAAAACATATTTGAAGTAACAAATTGATTCTTTTCTATCCTAAGAAGACTAGATAATATTTCATCTATTGTTACATTGCTCAGCATTTATAAATAGCAAGAGGAGGATTTTAATCAGAAAAAATCATAACACTGTTCTTGATGTTAATTTATGTCCTCCATCAAAGTATTAATGTGAGATAAACCTTGTATAAGAGCATTTCTATCTACACTGGCTCCCAAATAGTCATTTCTTTATTCAGAGGAAAGACTACAGTTTTAAGGTTTTTTTGGTTGGCTTTTTTTTTTTGTTTTGTTTTTTGGTTTTTTTTTTGGTTTGGGGTTTTTTTTTGTTTGTTTTATTTGTTTGTTTGCTTGCTGGCTTTTGCTGTTTTTTAACTTATTAAGTATTATCCTTCCCATAGGACAGATATACAAAGCTTCCACTCCTCTTCAGGAACTGTAATGGATTGCCCTGAACTGAGAGAAATAGACTTGCCCTTGTCCAGAGGAACAGGATAATCAATCAACTAGACCCTACAGCTGTAACACATAATGACAAGAAACCAAAAATGATCTAGAATGCAGGAAGCTTATCTCAGAGTTGCCCAGGTAATGAAAAAAATAATTCTTTTGTTGATTTTTTTTTTTCCATTTTACAGGATCATGGAAACTGTACTAAATGGCAGTACAAGAGAGGAAGATTGATTGTCTTCTGTTAATATAGATCTGTTGTCTATCACACTTTCAGATGATGGTTTGTTAGTTTGCAACCAAAACTGATCTTGAAATGGGAGGTACTGCTCTTCTAATATTTACAGTTCCTGTAATTTCTATCTTGGAGAGACTTTATTGCACTTTTGGATGACCAGGCAATGTCTGTTACTTTCTGCTATACCTCTGTGTTCTGTGCAAGACTTAGAGAATTAGAATCTGGAGGTATACAAAGGCTCAAATAAAGCCTGAAAAGTGTGTCTTCCACCTCATATTTTCAAAAAGTTCTGCTAATTCTTTTTACAAGATCTTGAAACGTTGCACTCTTGCCCATTACATTCTCTTCCTTCCCCTCACTACCATGAGACCTTTGTGTGCAAGGAGCCACCCTTCTGTCTTCATCAGTACTTTAATAGGTGTCTGGAGAGGAAAAATGACTCAGCTGCATTTTAATGATTTTTTCACATATATGCATAAATCTTGACAGTTTCCTTTCAAATACAGGGTAGAAAATCTTCAGTAAAATGGCCCATAACAAAACTAGTAGATCAATATTAATAAAATGATACATACCACTGAAATATAACCTCATTTTAAAACAGTGTAAAATTTTAACTGCATGAATAATCTCTTTGAATTCAGTGTAGTAATGACATGTCATAAAGAGATGTATCAAACATTCATGGACAAGTGCAATCAAAAGTAGTGATTGCACTAGGTTTAGCAGATTTCTCAACATGTGTTGTGATTACATATATATTTATTTATGCTTCTATAAAGATATTAACAACAAAAAGAGGACTAAGATGAACCTCTGTCCTAACCTGATCTCTTTCTACAACAAGATGACTCGCCTAGTGGATGAGGGAAGAGCTGTGGACATCGTCTATTTGGACTTTAGTAATGCTTTTGACAATGTCTCTTACAGCATTCTTCTTCAGAAACTTATGGCATTTGGCTTGGATAAATATACCCTGCATCAGATTAAAAAATTGGCTGTATGGTCAGGCTGAAAGAGTAGTCATAAATGGAACTAAATCTGGCTGGCAATTGGTCACAAGTGGTGTTCCCCAGGGTTCAGCACTTGGGCGTCTTCTCTTTAATATCTTCATTAATGATTTGGATGAAGGGATTGAGTGTACCCTCAGTAAATTTTCAGATGACACCAAACTAGGTGACTGTGTTGATATGGAGGAGGGTAGGGAAGCCTTACAGCAGTACTTAGACAGGTGGGACCAATGGGCCAAGGTTAATTTAATGAGATTTAACAAGGCCAAATGCCAGGTCTTACACTTGGGTCATAACAACCCCAAAGCTACAGACCTGGGGCAGCATGGTTAGAGAGCTGTAAGTTGGAAAGGGACTGGGGGGTACTGGTTGATAGGCAACTTAATATGAGTCAGCTGTGTGCCCAGGTGGCCAAGAAGGCCAATGGTGCCCTGGCTTGTGTTTGGAGCTCAGTGGTCAGCAGGAATAGGGAGGTGATCATCCCTCTGTACTCAGCTCTGGTGAGGCTGCATCTTGAGTCCTGTGTTCAGTTCTCTATATAAGAAGGACCTCACTATAGGAGGGACACAGAAGTGCTGGAGCCTGTCCAGAGAAGGGCAATGAAGGTCATTAAGGGCCTGGAGCACAAGTCCTGTGAGGAGCAACTGAGGGAGCTGGGGGTGTTCAGTCTGGAGAAGAGGAGGCTGAGAGGAGACCTTATGGCTCTCTTCAACTACCTCAAGGAAGGTTGGAGGGGGGAGTGCAAAAGCCTCTTGTCCTTATTAAACTGTGAAAGGACCAGAAGAAATGGATGGAAGGTGTACCTGGGGAGGTTAAGGATGGATGTTAGGAAATATATTTTCACTGAGAGGGTTGTCAGGCATTGAAATGGACTGCTCAGGGCAGTGGTGGAGTCACCATCCCTGAAGGCATTTAAAAGGCATTTGGACCTGGTCCTTAAGAACATGGTTTAGTAGTTGACTGTGGTGTTAGTCAGAGGTTGGACTGGATGATCTTGGAAGTCTCTTCCAACATAAACACTCTTTGATTATTGGATGCAGGAGAAAACATAGTGATCAGGGATGAGCAGAAGGCTGAGGTACTTAATTCCTTGTTTGCCTCAGTCTATAGTAGTAGGTCCCTTTTTTTGTTGGGTACCCATCTTCCCTGAGCCAGAAGACAGGGATGGGGACTATATTGAAACCCCCATAATAACGGGATACATACAACAGTCTTGAGGAAGCTGACGATAAGATCACTCAGGAATCTAGCCGTGAGTTGCTGAAATTTTTTAAAATTATATCTTTCCATGGCTGCTGAGATTGTCAAGACATCTGTAGAAGAGGAAAAAACCCTTCTGGGCTAAGCCAATATGCCTCATTGGCATATAAAGATATACATGTACATATACACACACATAAACATATACATATACATACACATACACATATTAATGCAAAATTTGAGTGGAAAAAGGAAAGGAGAAGTGTGAGTCTTTCATAGTAGGAAGAGTGTTCAACTTCTGAATTTTTCATGAATAAAGGGGGAAAAGTAAGGAATATACCAAGTGTAAACCTCAGGAAAATGAATAAAAATAGATACACTTGGACTGATCAGTCTTTCACAAGCCACAGGTTAAATATTACCAGGCCAAAGAGATTATTCTGCCTCTACCACTACAGCCTGAAAACTTTCTACTTACTCAAGGACTCACTGTTTTTTATTTTTTATATATATTTTTTTTAGACAGTGTTAATTTATATTGTATAGTATGCTTCTGGCTCTTGTTCTGATCTTTGAATTTGTGTTTTTGATAGAAAGTAAGATCTTAAGTCAGTTGAAATAGCCATATTCTTGTAATTATTCTGCTTCTCAAGAGCTTGGATTGTACCTGAATTTTAATCTGTCTGACTGGGGAGAAGTATGTACATGCTTTCTGGGCTTGGTCTGTCTTCATTTCATGGTGTCTGCAATGAACCCCTCTCATAAATAATGCAAGAGACTTGCCTGTGGTTAACTACAGCCACATTGAAGGGCCCAGTATTGGCTTCTGCTGGAGATAAATGAGCTGCCAGGAATCTTAACTTTTAGAAACATGTGGTGTATTATTGTTCCATTACAATTTGGGAATAGCATCATCACTGATCTGTGATGATGTTTTTGTTTTGATGTTCTTTTGTTACTGTTTATTTCAGAATATTTTGAAAATATATATTAAGTTTTGTATATGCTATGACAAAACTAATTGGGTTTGTAATTTTTAATGTTACTGATTTTAATTATATTATATTTAATATATCTTCAAATATACAAGTTTGGGGGATACCCAAGTGCATAATGAAATCTTTACACTGATTAAATAACAGAATTACTAGATGACAATAGACAGTATTGTATTAACAAAAAAATGGTATGTACAATAGAATGTTTCTAAAAATTTAAAAAATATCTAAATAGAATAAAAACCAGATCATAACCCATAAGGGGAATTCCTTTTTACCAGAAATCCTCAAAGTTTATGGATCATTTTGTTTGCAGTCTTCCACTTGTTTTGGCCAACTTCTTGTCTTTCTCACAAGCATATTTCAGGCCTCATTCTTGCAGCTACTTCTGACAAATGCAGACTGGCAACAGTATTTTGTTGCACTATTCAATTTAGTTAGATGCCAGGCTGAATTTCTTCAGATCTGCTGTCATCTCTCTCTCCAAGCTTTCCAGAAAGAAATGTTAATGTTGAGGGGGGGAAAAAAAGCAAGCAAACAAACAAAAAACAGAAAACCAAAAACCAAACAAAACTCCCCCCGCCAAAAAAAACCCCAAAAAACCAAAAAAAACCAAAACAAACAAACAAAAAAAACCCAAAAAAAAACCCAGCTAGCCAACCAACCAAGCAAAAAAAAGCTTCTACTGTAATGAAAGCTAGAAATTTTGTTTCCATAAATATTATATACCTTACAGTAAAATTTGAGATGTGTTTTTTTAGAGGTCTAGTGTCAAAATCTGAAACACAGTAGCAAAATAATACTTTACTGGAAGAAGATGTATGAAAACACAGTAAGTCTTTTTGGCTTTCTTCCACTCTTTTTAATAATAATTTTCTCTTTTCCATTTCCATTAATCAGAACTCCATTTCTGAAGGTCTGCTCGTGGACTGAACTTGTTTTAGTAATCCCTGAAACATGCACTGTGTTACTTAGGCTCCCCCTCCCTCCCGATTGTGTGATAATGATTTTCTGTACTGTTTAATCCAGAAATCCAGTTTCATTCCATTCTTCAGTGAACACCATCACTTTAATACAATTTCGGACTATTTTTTTCTCTAAATTTCATCACATAAAACTGATATGATCAGAAAAAGCAAAGCATAAAAAGAAGGATAAATCCTGCTTTTAGTAATCCAGGAAAACTCTTGGTGTGGAATGTGGCAGCTAGCTATAGTTCTTCAAGGATGTATATTTATGTCTGCAAGAAGTCAGCTGTGAAATTATGTGCATATTGGCATTAAAAGGCAACAGAGGAGATTTTGCCCAAACGTGGTAATGGCTAACACAAGAATGACATAACTTACATGAAACTGTGAACATGCCTAATTAAAGCCTTTTTTTTTCAAGAGAGAATTGTCTGCAATAAATTGCCACTGAGTAAAAGCATATTATTCAGTGTTAGTGAGTACATGAGCTGTATTAGTGATTGTTTGCATATCTGTTTAGAGCTTACTACAATGCTCCTGCTATTTGTGTTTAGCTTTCATTCTTCAGCTTTACATTCTTTCTTGCTTAATCCTTGCTGGTCCAGTCAACACACATTCATTGCATAAAAGCTATGTCCTACCCAGTCATTGTCTTGCTGATGTTTTCCCTCCTCTTCTAATTTTGAGAGGCAGTTGATTATCTCTTCTTTCAATAAATTATATTTCATGCATTTTGCACTCGATTTGCTCCATTAAACTAACATCTTTTTTATTTTCATTATTCTAGGTCTCCAGCTGAATGTATATTTCAGAGAACATATATGCTGGTTTGAATATTGAAATAATCTTGTAGCTTGCTTTGAAACTATTCTGAGTACTCAAAATCTTGGAAAAGAGTAAACAATTATCTTAAAAGTGGTATTTACATCCCCATCATATGGGTAAATTGTAATTACCAGCTCATTTAATTTTTCCTTATTTCTTGTCTTCTGTCCAGGCATGGCACAGTATTTTCTGAGGAGTGGAATGAGCATAAACAGTTTGATATTAATCTTCATTCTGTATTTACTGGGAGCAGTAAACTAAAGCATCAACTTCATGATTACTTTCTTTACATGTCCCAGTAGGATTCACAGCTGTGTTAAAAAAAAGAAAAGCTGCAAAAAAAAGAAAAAAAAAAAAAAAAAAAAAAAAAATCTAGCTTCTGCCTCCTCTAACTTTTTTTTTTTAATTATCTAATTTATCTAAGACTTAAATAATCATGGTATATGAAGTACTTTAAGGTTACTAAAAAAAATTACCAAACAACAAACTAAAAAAAAGGGTTTGTGCCACATTGCAGTAATTATTCCATTGTTAAAACCACAGGAAAATAAGAAACATTCACTAAAGAAATACTATGGAAATAAAAATTTAAAATAAATTGAAAATCAATGATTAGCTACTATTATATGCTCTTTCTGATATGACCAGTCAGCAAATGGAAAGCATAGAGAGAAAAAAGAAAGAAACAAAAAAAGACAAAACAATGCTATTCTGGAAAGCAAATATGGTCTACTTGTAATCTGGCTGAAAAATTGCCTTTAATTCTCTTTTCTATTGTAAGTTGTTTCTAATTTTGAGCAACAATAGACAATAATTTTGAATGATGATATATTTAATTTGTTCTTCTGCCCCTCAGTTAGTTTCCAGAAGCTATTGAGAATTCTTCTTATCTTAATCATTATATTTTCAAATAAATTAATGATTAAGCAAAGCATGGATCTGACAGAGACAACTAACTATTCCATACTGAAGGATGAATTCTTCCAGATCGGTTCCTAGTCAGACTGATTTATCAGGTTTGTGAATATTAATTTATCTAGAACTTTTGGTGATTGCCACTGAGTTTTCCAGCCATTTTGAGACTGGTTGGGAAAATAGTATTGTCTGTATGAATCAGAAGAATTACAAACAGTTGCTATATATGCTTATTACTAATTCTTGAAGCTGCTCTGATGAAGTGAGAATGATTATATTTGTTGCTCAAAAATTATTATGATGAAGGCAAAATTTGTACTGCAATCTTATTCTGTTGGGACCAAATTATTTTGCTATCAAAACTGAACAAAAAATCTTCAACAGTTGCCTTGTTCACTCACCAATTGCTGCTTTAACTGAAGAAATATCCTCACACTCTAGGAAACTGTGACCACAGTTTAAAATAGGCTGGTAATCTATGATATTTATGTGGAAGCTGTAAACATTTCTCAAATATTCTTCCTTTTCACACTTAGGTTGAACCAGAATTCATACATATTTTGAGAAAATTATCTGTTTCCTGTTTGGTGCAAAAATAAGCAAAATTAGCATATAGTTGTTAGGTTACTGACAAGGAGATTGTTAGTATTAAGCGAATATCTTTAGACAATCAATTCACCTTAAAGCAGAATGATTTTGTAAATTTCATTGGTGGATGTATCCTGCATAGATCAATATTTTACACAAGCACTTAAGAGTTTATTCAGGTGCTCACGTATAGGATTTAGTATGACTGATGATGTCCTAGGACATTATCCAAGGTCTCAGCTTACACCTCAGAAAGGCATAAGTTTTCTCTATGTCTCTGTGTATTAGTTTGGTCTATCCAAACTGATACCAGTGCTCTAGCTGTCCACCCTTGTGGCTTCAAATTTAGCTGCCTGAAAGACATATGAAGTTTTCAGAGACCTTCCCATGTAGCTATTAGGTCTGACCCTGTGACCTATAGGACACACACAACATGTGGGTGCAGTGGCAGCTATAAGCTGGGTGAGATACTGTGGGACACATAAAATGACCCCAGAAAATATTGTTTAGGAAACTGAAGTAAGTTTCACATCCCTGCTGTATAGTCATCCACAGGAACTAAAGATACCACCATGAAGACATCTCCATTTAAATGTCATAATCTTAAATGCTATCCTACTCCAGGTAGTGAAGCTTGAAGCTGAATTAGGTATATATGGCATTATGTGCCAGATTGTGAGAGATACAAACTGACATTTCTTTTTTATACCAAAACTCCAGTCTTTCCAGCAGAAAGGTCTCAGATTATTGCATTACCTGGTATTCCTTGTATTACTGAGTGATCTCATGCCCTGTCTAGAGCTCTCCCACCACAATTTTATTTCTTAATAAGAAAAGCAGAGTACAGAAAATCATGGCTCCTACCTGGAAAAGAAAGACTTTCCATAGATAGTTGGAGTCTTTGTTTATATTAGGAAATAATTCTATCTTCCTATTAAGTCCTTAAGAACAGCTGAAATTCATAAAGTTTCTTTCTAAATTTGTGCTCCAAGATTTTCTTATTAGTGAATAATTTAATAATTAATAATGCTGTCTGTTTTCATTCATGCTATGATGGGCTGTTGCCAAAGGTGTCACTAAAACCACTTATATCTGACACAGAGTTCTAGACATGTTATGCAAAAAGTGATCTGAAAATTGATTATTTGTGTGTTTGATTTTTGTTTTTTTCTTTTTGTTAAATCTGGTAAACTCAAGAATTCAATACTGAAAATCCCTAATAATTAATTATGTAATATTTATTTATAGATACAATTGCACTTGTAGGATATACACTATGTAGTAGCTGTTAAGCTAATCAAACAATTCAGTTGATTTTGCTGCTAGCAGTGGTGGGATGCAACAGCATTGCAGGGATAACAATCCTATCAGCAGTATTGCATCAGACCCAGAGATTTTTCTGCCTCTTTCTGTCTTTGGAGACATTTAATTTCCGAGGCACTGTGAGTCACACAGCCCAAGTGTCTTGACTACTGTGGATAATGTGCAAATGACACAAATATCATTGAAATGCACTTTTCAAGCCAGAGTTCTTGTGGCTTTCAGAACAGTCCAATTTCAGCTAAACTTCCAACCTTATGTGCTTTCCAGGCTCTCTCTGGGAAGACAGAGAGCAATCTCTGTAAGAACAGAGGGCAGAAATGGAAGAAGGTTCACACTGCTACTGTTTGCTTTTTTTTTTCCTTTTTGTATTCTGCTTGCTTTTTTTTTTTTTTTCCCTTGGAAATTTCAAGTAGTTATTATTGACAAGAGAGAAAGTTGCTGTATGCTGTTGAAAATGATGTTGGATAACTTTGTAAGTGACTAAAAAAGTTCAAGGAAGGATACAAGTTCTTGCTTATCCTCTCTATTTTCAGAGAGAATTTGTCTGTGAGCTTTTGCATGATGGAAATTGGTAGACTGTCTTCCAGGAAAGTTTCCCAACAAGGCATTTGGGAGTCATTTCTGCTAAAGAAACCATGATCAAACACTGGCAAATGCTCTCTGGCCCTATATACATAATAATTTAAAAAGAGCTAATTCTTAGTAAAATTATTAGATGCCAAAGGATTTTGCACATCCCTTTTGACTTTGAAGAATGTATACTTTTTACTAGAGGGAAAAGCTTTAATCCATGCTGCTAAGTATACCATGCTTTTAACTGTTTAAAACTATACATACAAATCATATAAATGCTTAAAGCAATGAATTTAAAACCTCAAATTTGAACACAGTTCATCTTCAAGACTGGGACCCTAGCTGACTGTGTAATTCAGACTCCTGCTTCCTTCACAGTGCCCAAATTTTAAACAGTATGAAGGATGTCCTGTGTACACTTTACAATCAAATCTTACGTGTATGCTAGTAGCCCACTCTTTCACTGGTATATTGTTTTAGTTTTGCTACTCAGATCTCTAAAAAGAGGTGGTACTCATGCTTTCTTGATAAAATTTCAAGTATAATGGGTGCTCTTACATGTTGAGGTAAAGATTTCTTTCAACTTTCTTCTTCAGCCACCATTATTTTATCTTCATTTCTAGCACTGTGTCCAATCAAAAGGCAAACACCTGTTTTTCATCTTCTCTTCATCTAGCTTATAGCTGCTCTTGAAATAATTTGCAATCTATGGCATATCATCTTAAACTGAGGTAACTAATTAGCAATTCTAAATGGAAAGGGAACTGGGAACAGAAAGCCACCCTCCCACAATAAATATGCCTGACAATTTGTGAAAACCAGGGTGTATAGCACTTATGGATATATGTGGTGAAAAGGCAGAATATATATATGTGAAATTTGGAACAAAATTCATCTCATTATCAAAGCAGTCAATGAAACATAATTCTAATACTTAGCCCATCATATACTGAGTGAGATTATTTAGTAAGTTCAATAAGACATCAGAAGTTCTGCAGATAGAAAACTTATTTTAGCAATACTTCTTAACTCAACAAATCAATAGGAACATTCTTTTAAGCTTGCTGTGAAAACCAGGATAAATAAAATAGTTGCAGGCCAGATCATAGGAAGAGCTATGCCTCAGTGTCAGAATCTCAGTGAACTCATTTCTTTTTAATACAGTTAAGAATCTTAGCTGCTTTTGGTTTCTATTGAAAATATGTTTTCAGTGAATGGCTAAAAAGATGTGAATGATTTATTTCCCTGAACCAAATTCAGGATACAAGTAATTTTCATAATTTCCTATAATTTGCATTATGTTACATTTGTCTGTTCCAACATTTTCTAGTCATCCATGGTCTAAGTGACTGATTTCAGCAGCCCAGTGATGAAGGTACCTGGCCAAGAACCCTTGCAGGTTGTTATGTCAATAGTAATGGCCACAGCTGCCAGAGGGAGAGTCCTTTTCTTCCAGGGCTAACAGGCAGCAATGCATCTTAAGCAAGACATTCAGGACAACTTGCTGTTTAAAGAAGTCTTGCCTTCTAAGCTGGATCAGCCTGCTCTCAGTTTTGTCCAGTTAAGTTATGAATATATCTGAGGGTAGCTTTCCTGCAGCCATTCTGCCACATTTGTTCAAGTGCCTAAACACTTCCTGTACATTTTTTTTCTTACATTCAATCAGGTTTTCCCTTGCTGAAGCTTGTGACTGTTGTATCTTGCTCTTCACTGCCAAATTCTGGGGGAAGCCTGGTTCCACCCCTTTGCAGTTCCCTTTAAATGGAAGTCTACAGTAAGATCACCCTCAGCCAGTTTTGCTCCAGGCTAAAAAAAAATAAAATATATATTTTGGTCTCAAACTTTGTATTTTTTGCTCCACACCCTAATCATGAGGATTGGCTCCAGCCTGCCTTGTGTTGTGAAACTCCTTTATCCCAAAATACAGATTTCCTGTATTAGCTGCAGTTGCAGTTTCCCCTCTCATACATGTACTGCCTTGGAACAGTTTTCTGTCTAGGTCAGTGATTTCCTATGAAGCCATGCATGTAAAAGTAAGTTACCACGTGTTCTTATTCCAAAGTCTCAGAGAGCAGGATTCACTGACCAAATGTGGGTCTTCATTTGGACCCTCTTTCCAGGAAGTCAGCAAAGTTGGTAGACACTTAGGTGGCTTGATTTACCTCGTTCTAAAGTAGGTATCTAAAATAAGTCAAAGGACTCATGGCCTGGGGTTACTTATTTTTCCTGATTGACTATAAACTAAACTTAAGTTGACTACTCTAGATGCAGATACCTACAGAGTAAACACCTAATTATCGGATGCAGAGCCCACACAGCATCTGTGACCAGTAGTGAATGGGCCTAGGGTATAAGCTTATTAAATATAAGACCCTCAGTTCTCCACAGCATTCCTATTTGATGGAAAGTCTTAAAGTGTTTTGAGATTTTTCTTCTAAACAGTTTCTGAGGAGTCTTAAATATTGGTAATGAAATGCTGAATGGAATGGGATTTTTTTTCACTCATTTGGAAGGTGTGCAGTTCTAAGTGTCTCAGTCACTTTTAACCAAAAGTTTGCATGGTTGTCAATAGTTGGGCAATGTGAGTGCTCATTGTAGTGCTTGGCATTAGACAATAGTAGACATCCACATTGTAAGTATGCAAAAGCATGAGGCAGTGAAAAATAATGCTCTGATATTTTCCAGATTTATTCCCAGGGCCACATGAATTTTTTTTCTGATGAACTCACCCCATGGTTACTCAACCTTGAGATTACTTTCCTGCAAAGATGTAGTGGGCTGATAGTACTGTCTAATTTCAATTTTTATTACCTTCCTGTAACTTTTAATAAGAATTTAAATTCTTAAATGGCAGATTTTAGGGTATGTTTAGATTAGGTTAATGATCTTGCCTGCAGTTATTTTCTGATGAATATGAAAATGGTGAAGAGCAGACAGTTTGCCATGTTACCAGAACCACTGCTGCAACTGGACCTCTTGTTACCTCAGAAGAAAAGAAGGTCCTCTGGGGACATATTACCAGAGTTTCTGACAGGCAAGAAGAATGATTATGCTGATGCACCAACATTACATATGACAAAAGCTGTAATAACTTTGAATGTGCTTATACCAAAACCCTAGGCAGTAGATCGTCCTGGTTTATTTTCATTCTGTAAAGGAAACAAAGAAAGAATGAGGGCCTGAGGGGTTTAAGGAAGAAGTCTCTAGTCTCTCGCATTGGCACACATGGAAACTATGACTGTCCAGAAGACTTAAAGAAAAAGAGGTCTCAGTCAAACAGCTGTATGACTGCTTAATTATAAGTAGTAACTTAATTTCAGACCTGTCTTGTTATACAACTGTATCTACTACAGTTTATTAATCAAGGAAGACTAAGCTAGTAGCTATGCCTGTTGCCATGCATGTCTAGTTTTGTGCAAATCCGATACCACTATTTAAGAGGTATTTGAAAACACTATATTTAAGGGAGGGTTTCCTAAACCTTAAGCAGGTTCCAGGCATAATATAAAGCTATTTGTCTTTATTGTTTGAACCAACATGAAACAATTTTAACATAGAACCTAAAAAATATAGAAATAATTTATAGTTACCAAAGCACCTGAGAAAACTAAGGTGAAAAAGGTGAATACTATGCTTAACAGTCACATCATAATTCTAGGCCTTTTTGACTCAGAGATACCTTTTTTCAGCAATGCTGAGAAGTGTTCCATTCCTATTGGGAATTCTAATCTCAAAAGCTTTCCTGGAGGTACATAAAGTAAGGGCTTGCTTTCTCAGACTGAGTAGAAACCAATCAGGTTGCACATCAGTAATGTTCCCTGCGTTGAAGAGGACACTTAAATGGCTTTTCCATAGAAGTCTCTTTTTCTAGGAAGGAACAAACTAAAGTGCCAAGAAAAGTGAAGACAAGACTCTTCTGGTGGGCATGGAGTAGCACAAGTGATATGTTTTGGGGAATTTTAAGGGTACCCCTGGCGGTGAATTAAACACACATTTGTTCTTAAATATAACCATGAAATGAAATAGTGAGAAATGCATTAGGCAGAGTCCCAGTGCCATAAGTGGTTCTAGAAGGAATCTACAAATATGTGTCAGAAGCCAATTCCTTATGTACACTTCCATCAGCACCAATCCCTTGAGCTGTTGCATGAGGCATCTCAGTTGGCCTTGGGTTCATGCCCCAGCCCAGCCCTGCTACCCAAAAATGGTACTTGAGTATATGCAGGATAGCTGCAAAACATTACCATCCATTTCTTATCCCAACACCAAGAGAAACTTCATTCATTTACAGGAAGTCTTTTTCTCTGTGTAATTTCTTCTTCTGGCCAGTTTAATTCCTTCTGCAGTTGGGCCTTCTTGCCTTCCATTCCAGATAATTCCTTGGTCACAAATTACCACTGATGAACACTGATTTCCCCATCATACAAGTAGCTAAACACCTATTTTATAAATTATGATGAGGTACAGGGAACTGCAGCTACCAGGTATAAATTCACTTTTCAGCACCAGTGAGAATCATTAGGAAGAAGAGAATTTTATGTATGTTATTTCAATTTTCAATGCTGTTTCAGCGTTCCATGTTATTTCATATATCATTTCAAGGTAATATTAGCTATATAGGTGCTGCTTTTTCTCTCAATTTAATTCCATATCCTTTTATTGAAGATAAAGTAAAGTGGAGGTTTTTCTGCAGTAAAGGATACAGTTAGAAGAAACTAGAAAATAAGCACCCCCACCCCAGCAAAAATCCCTTCAAATTGTTACAAGGCTATAGTATGTTGCATGTATGTCCTTATCAAGTACATATGTAACATTTTCTATAAATACATTCGAACCACGTTGTAGTACTAGTTGTATTATTGGGAAAGAAGTGCTATTTTATAGCCTCTACTTATATAAAAATCAGACTATTATGTGATGAAAGCCCTTTTGAGTTTATGAATTTCACTTGGGATTTTATATTATCCGTGGAAAATACATTATTTTCCGAAAGCACAGAAAGGTTTTATTTCTACATACTGAAGAGTATGCGAGAATTAGTCTGCAGCTCTCACTGTAGAGAACACAACATGGCCTACAGCGTGGAAAGACTGCAACTTGCATATATAAAAATATAATAAATGTAACTACATGAAGTGAATTTTGCACAAGTACAAAAAGTAGGAAATCCCTGTATTGGTCAAGGCATATTTTTATTATATTGTTGCTGTAGCCAAATCACTATAGTTACTGAGCTGTTCTATGTGCCCCAAAAGCTTAAAAAGACTTAGGCCTTTATAAAGGCATTTAAGAGCCTCTAGTATATTAATAAATTCATATCTGATAACTCTAATATATATGTTGGTTTCCTAGCTGGGCAAGCTCAACAGCTGTCTGTTCTGGAAGGAAATAATTATTCAGGAGCTAGAAAATAGGATCTCTTAGATTCTTAGATGACTGCATTCATGTACATCTCAGAGGTAAAACTATCATGTTCTTTTGCAACAGCTCATTGATACAGACCTTTAAATGACACCTCTGCATGCTTTTCCTGCATTGGTGGACAATGAAGTTATAAATAGCACACTCAGAGGAGCCAATGTCATATCAGAAAAGAAGTATGAGTGTTTTTCCATAACTGTTCACTTGAGATAAATTAGGAAGTTTAACAAAATAGAAGTCATAGGGGAAAATTATAAAAAATCATCACATATTCAAGTATTGTTACAAGATGATCCAAGCAGCAAGGATGAGTTTCTCTTTATCATAAACTCTGAAGAAGCTTAATATGATATTGCCACAGTGGTAGCTGTGGTGTGTAACCTAACATTTAAGTTAGTCTTGTTACCACAGGAAAGGAAGACAGTAGCTAAAGTATCATTTTTGCAAAGGTCTTTAGAAGAAATCTGTAGCAACACAGACACTGGTCTGAGTGAATTTGACTGTTTTTCCAAGCCAAGAAGTTAGAAATATAATAAAAAATATAATTAAGTGAATGTATGGTACTATGATGAAAAGTCAATACATCTTTTGTAGAATGAAGTCACATCTTACAAGTTTTGAAGGGGTCTTTAATGACGGCAATGAACTGCCATTAAGGTTCATAACAGTATATATGGACTTCCAAAAAACTTTTAAGAGGCTCTTCTGGGAAAGTGGAAAATCTTGTCACAGATAAATAGTTGACTAAAAGGCTGGAAACATATGTAGGAAAAATTATTAACTCCTGTAATGGATGGGGTTAAGGATAAGAGTCCCACAGGGGGTTGTATTGGACCTGTGTTTCTCACTATAATAATGAATTGTCCATATCAGGTATGGGGAGTGACTGATAGTCCTGTCTGATCATGCATAATTATTCAGGCTACTCAAAAGTAATACAGGCTGTGAATACCTGAGAGATAATATAATGTCTGACTGATTATGAAATATATTTAAAAATGTAATAAATTGAATGTTCATACATAAAAGCACATGCACAAGGAGGAATATAATCCTAACTGAAGTGGACTTAAAATTAGCTACCACTTGCAGGTACTCCATGCTCCCATGACACCGTGGCTTCATGAAAAAATTATTCAGCAGTGCTCTAAGATGTAAATTGAATCTTACCAGAAAAGGAGTAGAAAGCAAAAACTGCTTATGTATGGAATACTGGTGTGTACTTACAGTCAATTTGTCCAAAAAAAGCAACACATTATAAAAAATAACATCAGTACACCTGTATGTATATGATGTAAAGATAAGAGGCATTACAGTTTCTACATGATGGTCAGGAACATTTATTTTAGTCTAGAACTTTTAATCATGTAAAAAGAAATCCAGGAGAGATAGAAGAGAGGTAGATAAAGTAATTAATGATATAGAAATACTGTACAGGGAAAAATTGATTATCATTTCTCATGTTACAAAATTTAGGATAAACAAAAAATATTTTTCACATAGTGTACACTTGTGGTCTGTATCTCACTGTCTTAGAATGGCTTTTATGAGAAAAATACATTCAAGACAATAGCACATTAAGTTACTGAGGTCATGGAGAATTGCTTAAGAATACACTTATAGACAAAGCTTTTTGTTCAGGGAGTTCCTATGCTACAGACTTCTGCAAGAACATGCATGTAGTATTTTCACCTGATGTTCATCTGTTCTCAGATTAAAACTGGACTTTTAAACTCCTGGGCAGCTAAGGGGTGTTACTTTCTCTTGCATGTTCTGGAAACACCCAAAATTCTTTAATATCAGCAGGAATGAATACATGTGATCCTAACTGGCCAGCACTTTTTTCTGACTACTACTGATTTTTTGGTAAAAAGGTAAGTGTTTAGTATCTTGAAAAGACAGGAAATTCTGGAGACTGTCGTATGCTGAATGAGATCATGCAGTCTTCCACTGGTCTATACCATATGTGAATTCTATTGAGAAACATTTTTTTTTTTTTTTTTGCATATCAAGGTGACCTTGTCTGTCAAACTACAGAACTAAATGTGAGAGATGATATGTTGGAGCAGTGATTGGCTAAAATTATGAACCACAAGGGGATGCATTAAGGGAATAGAAGACCTCTTGCCCTCACAAAGGCAAATATATTCCTCACTGAGGCACTGAGAGATAGACAATCCTTTTCCCTTAATTAAAGCTTATCTTTTATGTTGTTGCACTCACATCAAAACCTAGCACTTTTAAAATCTGAATTATTAAAGGAAAGGAATAGCTTTTCAGTGCATTCATGATAAGTAGTCAGCATCTTGTGCACATGTTGTTTACAACACTTACAGTGTTGGCCTTGTTTATCATGCACTGTTATTTCAATTGCTTATAACTCCATATAATATGTGGAATATCATATCCGTATAAAAAGTAACTAAATATAGCAGGTTAACACAGGGAGATGCAGCTTAAATTATATACATGTTCTTGTAAGTTTTTGAATATTCCAAATTTCCAGTTTATGTTACATTTTACATATGGAAAGACAAATTAGAAAGTGAAACAGTTCCACTGTATACAAACATTTCCATTAATGTCTTACCAGAAAAGAATCCAAACCTACCATCAAAATAACTGGTCAAGAAAAAGGTAGTTCTACACAACATAAAAGGCAGTTGAGAAGGAAACATGAGCATCACTAAGATGTTTAGATTAGATTTAAAATTTGCATACTTGGAACTACGGAGGCCATACTAATGAACCACATAATTGAAACAAAATACCAAAGGCAAAATAGTAATGGAAAAAAGGACGCAAATTAAACAAAACTGACAAAATTAAATGCCTCAAAAATGCAAGTAAAAAATTATTTAAAAAGTAGTGTTGCATACATAAACCCAGATCTGCAGTTATTTCTGTGCCTGCCCCTGATCTGTCAAAACCTCATTCTTATTTTGCATTGGTAGTGATTGTAGAAAAGAAGGTAAGAGCTGAACATGTGAGGAATTTCCTTCTGTACATCTTTATTTCTAATCCTGAATAGACACCCTATATGCTTGCAGGTCTGGTCTTTACACAAATCAAGTATCTGCCATGGTCTGAAAGACATAATGTGACCAATGTTTGAAAGAACTTTCAAAACCAAAATTAAAGTCTGTCCAAGTTTAAGCCAGGATAGAACCAATTTTCTTTTAGTAATTTAAGACTTTGCTAAGTAGCACACTTATCAAAATGGACAGCATGTTTTTCAGTAAGTGTCTCCTTCTAGGACTGATAACTATCGATGTTTTTACTTATTTCTAGAGAATGGTATAATCAAGGCCAGTGCTCAGTTCTCAAAAACATCTCATGGTCCAGAAATAAAAGGGAGTAAAAGGGTCACACCTGCAACCCTCCTTTAGTGAGGAGCAGACCAGACAGGTGACCAAAACTAACCAAAGTATTCCATCCCATATTCATCATGCTCAGTGTAAATTTGAGGGACCATAAGGTTCAAGTTTTGAGTCATTTACATCTGGCATCCTAGAAGTATTCCATCTGTTCCTCTGACTTTGATCTCAATCTATGTTGTCCTGAATCCATGTATTCCTGCATCCAGCTCCTGTCTGCCTCTGATTCCAGGAGCCTTGGACCTCTCCAGGGCCTTCCCTGCATCCTTGAGGGAAGCGTTAGTGGGAGAAGAGGATATTGCTTGTGTGTATACTTGCATATATTTACTCACTTCTCCTTTTCATCAGCACTGTTTCATTAAAGCTGCATAGCTAATTTTCCTTTCTTGAATATGTTACTCACAAAGGTACATCCTGCTCAGCCTTGGCCAGAAGCAGGGACAGAATTGGAACCAGGGTAGGTCCCAGCAGCTTCTCACAGGAGCCGTCCCTGTGGCCTCCCACTTTCATCCATGGCTGGCATGCTCAGAAGACTCCATCATTTCTTCTGCCTTTGATCCCAGTCTGTGTATTCCTGAATCTGTGTGTCCCAGCACCCAGCTTCCATCTGCTGCTGACTCCATGAGCCCAATCTGGGACTTTTCCAGGGCCTGCTGTGCAACCTCAGTGCTGATATGAGTGTTTTTTGGGGAGGTGACATGATAGTGTCTTTGTGTATATTTGTGAATGCTTGCATATATTTGTATATCATTATTTTCCTTTTCATTACTATTTTTTCACTAGAGCTGCATAATTTAGTTTCAAACCTGTAAGTCTCCCTTTTTCTCTCTCCTTTCCCTGTAGGGGAATGGAAAGGGGTTAATAGAGAGCATCTGCCGTTCATTTTATTGTTCTCCCAGCATTAAATCGTGACAGGGTCATTCAACTTACAGGAAGCATATATCACTCTCTGATGTGACTAAGACTATCAGTTCCTTTTAATCCTGAGTTTTAGAGAAAACTATAAATTTGGTTTTATTTTGTACCTGGTGATCTCAAGGACAGATATGAAGTTGTCTGAAAAAGGCTACTTGCTGCATTCAGTTGCAAAATAGCATTGAACTCTAAAATTCTACATTTGGAGAGTAAAATAACTTCCTCTATTTTCTGTCTGAGTATCTTCCAGTGAAATATTAATATTCTGGATTACAGCAAGGAAATTGTTTGATAGAGGGTAGTTGGTTCTTGTTAATGCTCTATGCTATCAAAACAATAAAATTGGGTAATTATCAGAAACAGAAGAGGAAACATTCACTGCAATAAATAAGTTTTCTTTGTGGAGAATGCACATCTGTGCCCCTAAAATGAGTTCAATGCACAATCTTCCATCTCCCTTCTTTTAACAGATCACAGCAGCCATGAGAACACCTGATATGCAAGACCACATTGTTTGTACCTAAACCCTACTGGAATTCATATTCTAAGGGGTTTCCTCACCAGTGTTCTGTTAAAATTCTTTCTCTGAGTAGCCTGTAATGTAAATTGGGTGAGGTGGTAGTATTCAGCTTTTAGGGTTACATAAAAGCCTTAATCTCCCTGACACAGGCTGAGCACATGGGAAGAAGTAAGGGAGAAGAGTGAATCACAGAATCACAGAATTGGCTGGGTTGGAAGGGACCTCAGAGATCATCGAGTCCAATCCTTAAAACACCGTTGCGGTTGCTAGACTATGGCACTGAGTGCCACATCCAGTCTCTTTTTAATAGTTAATGGGAGATTTATGGCTTCCACACCCAGTTCCTAGAACAATAGAATCTTTATTATTTAAATTGAAGATAAAATATGTAAAATACAGAAAACAGTCTTAAAAGTCTAAAGTGGTATCCAGGACCTATTCATAGTCTACAGGTCTTCAGTCCTTTGCTCAATAAATTTTTGAGTGTTTTTCCATAGAGTGGCACAGTTTTATTGGAAGGAATATTATACTGTTTAAATGCTTACATTCTTTATTGGTTCTGGCTTTGTAACAGTGTCATGTTTCTTGTTCCTTTTATCTTTGCACTTGGTTTGAATCACTACTGAGCCTCTCTAATCTAAGATTGTAACTTTTAGTAATGCGGCATTTTCATTACCTACAACTATAATTGGAATTATGTCTCTATCTTTTTAATGGTGTTGTTTTTCTTCCCTGATACTCCTGCAAATCAATATTAATGTGAATATTTAAATCTACAAAATCTGCACTTAGTCTATTTGAAGTATTAGATGAAACTTGCAAAGCTTTCTTATTCAGTTCCTCCTCTCAAAATAGTCAAGTTAAAACCATAGAAAAGTGTCAGGTTTGTGATTTAATTTCAAAGCTTTTAGCTTTAAAAGCCCAGTGCTGTATGCTAAATTACATTTTTTTCTGAAGAAGTGAACATATATACTCCTGATGCGCACAGGAAATAAATGCCCTATTTGAGTGAATGACAGATTCTTAGATTAAGAGGAATGAATAAAAAGGAATGAAAGGTGGAGTATACAGTTAATAGGTATTTTTATAGGGGTTTCCTCCCCTTTAACATCTTTCTGAGGGGAAAAAAAAAAAAAGGCAAAAAACCCTAAGGCTCCGAAACATAGACCTTGCTTTTTCTGAAGCCTCTTTTTTCCGTCTTTCTGCTCACTTTTCCTGTCTCCAGGAAATGCATTCATCCTTTAAACATACAGATGCAAAAATATTGAAATATATTTTATAAGCAAACAGTTTGTTATTTCAAAGGTATCCTGTCCAGCAAGTTCAGAGGTAAGCTATATATATATGTGTTGCCTTTTTTACATTAGTGATGCAGAGGCTGCCAAAACCAGTGATATTATCAGAAAAATATTTTGCTCATATGAGAAAGATCTTTGACTTTTGGAGGACCTTTGTATAATGCTTATTTAACTAACAGTCCCCATTAATGCCTTTGAGTATATCTTCATGGATCTTTTATCCACTTACAGCTAATTCTCATTTGTTATTTATTTGTGAAATAAATAATATGCAAAGGCTCCACTAAAAAACTGGGATTAAGTATACAAGTAATTGAAAATAAATCCAAATCCCTCCTCAGAAGATAATAGGATTGATTCTCAAAATCGTTAAGTGAATTATGTTCAACCAGGCATTTACCCCCCCTTAGGCAGAGGGATGGTTTGTGGGTAATGCTGACCACAGCCAAAAATCATTGAAGGATTGAGGCTTTATTTAGGAGTGGGAGTAGGAATGAAAGTGTGTGCAATGGTCTATAATCTGAGGCTGAAATATCTGTCTACACCTAAGATAGCTATCATTTTCCTGTTCTTTCAAAGTGGCATGTTTCTTTTGGTCTTTTCTTTGGTCTTATCGTACAACATGGTGAAGAAATTTTAGGAACTTAATAAGGAGTTATTTCTTCTTCTTTTTTTTGTTTTTCTTTTTCTTTATGCTTCATCCCTTCATCAAATTGTCAGAGGAACAATGGAACTTGCACAAGGAGAGCAGTGGGAATTTTGGTTCAAGTGTGAGAGATAGCCAGGCAAATTCAGCCATAGTTACAGCTGTCAGATTAATTTAGTTGTGACCTGAATTTGTGCCTGAAGTACTGAAGGAATTCAAAGTACTGAAAACTTTGACATACAATCTTACCAGGCACCTCGCAAGAAAGAGATACAAAAGCATCCATTTTCTAAGGAACACGTTGATTATGTGTTCAAGGTTGAAATGTGATACCGTTGACAGAGGCTAATATTGTAATTTCTCTCTATCAGACTTTATTGATATGAATAATCAGCCTTATTTAGCTCATCTGGAGTAGACCAAGGAGTACAAATAATACCAGTACTAACAGTGGGGACACAGACAGTTTTGAGACATAGCATGAAAAAGTAAATGCTTAGAGACAGGCAACTTAGTTGAAATATTGGAAGAGGGGAGAAAAAGGATGTGAACAGGGAAAAATAGAATATTCAGAAAGAATACTGAAGGGAGACCTTAAGCCAGAGAAGAATAAGAAAGATTCTGAATACCTAGTAGTTATTGATAAAAACTTGTTTCCAAGATATCAAGGAGCTGAGGAATTAAAATGCGTGTAAGTTTTCTTTTTCACTAACTACACACTTGTTTGTTAAGCGAAACCAGCTATGCTCAAATACTTTTATGCTCCATAATGCGTTGGAAGATGTAAGCTGTACTTGTCTCCTTAGGAATAGTAACTTCTCTGAGCCTTTTGGAAAACTCACAGGATGCCTGAAGATGTTTGAGAAGTGTCATTAATATCTTGTCCTACCTCCTTGATGTTCTCAGTAAGCCATAGGTCTGTGAATTTCTGTGTTATGTGAGTTTTGGGAAGTATTCATAAGAAAAACTCAAGCACATCCATGACTGTTCTTTTCCCCCTAAATCCTGTTTTCTAAGTAACACAGCTTATACCTCAGCAGAGCAGTGCAAAGGGATCTAATCAGGCTGCATGAAATCTCCAGCTTATTTACTTTCTTCACACTGTTACAAGGGCAGGATATGGTGGAAGATTCCTCTGCTTTATCTCCTTCATGCATGATCTCCTAACTGATGGACAGATACAGTGCAGTGGAAACAGCCAGGGCACATCCATGGGGAAGTGACTTTCCTATTCACCTTTAAGGTTATCTGCAGGAAGTAAGACCCAGGTCTCGTATTTATTTAGTTAGGTAGTGTTTAGGAATATCCATTAGTACAAATGCTACTTTGCCTTTGATTCCAAAGAGCCTGTTGTATTTCTGAACTGCAATTGAAAGTATACAGTTTACATTTAGACTGTTTTCTATTCTCCTCTGTCCTATTGACTGTTTTCTGCTAGAATCTTAAGTGCATCGTTGCTGTCAACTGCTGCTGTTTTTTACAGATAGTAGAATCTAGAAAAAAGTAGTGGTATACAAGTAGCACCTGATCAAGTATATAATTAACTTACTTCCTGAGACTCAAAAGTTAGTAAACTTGCTTTCTGTTCTCTTGAAAGGTGTAAAATATGTTTCATCTTATTTAAGTAGTTCAACAACAGCACCTATCATTTTGATTTTTATTTATTAATGCATCACAAAGTGGCAAGATTTTTTAAATTACAGGTCACGCTGAACATCATAAAGTACAATGACAACACATACAGCTCTACCGAGAGACAGTGAAAGCTGTGCATTTCTTTATCTAAGTAAGACTGAAAAATGATGAACAGCAATCCTTGGATTTGTAAAATCTGAAATATTTTCAACTATTCTGTAGGGGGCAGCAGAATCTAAACAAAATAAATATTAAACTTGGGATGTAGGGGGAATGGAAACACTGAATTGCCTGCTTTTCACTGTATAGGTAGGTAGAAATGTACCTGAATTACTACAAAATCAGGAACATTCCTTAATTAAATTCTTTACATTAACAAACACAGGATGTGTGCATTTTGCTTTATCTAGTACCTTTATTTATATACAGAACTACTGAAGCTGAACAAAACCAGTAAGTTAAAATTAACACACAAATTGTTTTTCTTTCTCTTTAAACAAACAAAAAAAAGCATTTTAGAAGGAAAATGCAATTATCTATAAATATTTATGAAAAAAATTCAAACAACATCAGTTGGATTTTGTATATGTGTGGGGTATCAAATATAACACCAAGTTAGACTGTTTAATTAATTATTAACATCTTCACTGCATCTCCATGGGGAACTTATTCTGTAAAATGAACATTTTGTTATTTGTTATTGTCCATAATTATTTTTTAAGTGGCGAGCTAGAGCAAATAAAAGAAATTTAGTTTATATTTAACCAAAATTACAGATCAGTTCTACTTTTTCTGTCATGAAAATAGTAAAACTTGCGGTACAAAACAAGGAC
Source organism: Calypte anna (assembly GCF_003957555.1). NCBI lineage: Eukaryota > Metazoa > Chordata > Aves > Apodiformes > Trochilidae > Calypte > Calypte anna. The sequence goes on from NC_044246.1 coordinate 73,151,573, forward strand.
ATATCCTTCATTCCCCTACTTTTCACACTGAGGTTTTGGTTGGAAAAAATTAAGAAAACAACGGGGATATATTCTCTTGTTATTCTGTGGGGAGAATCCAATCTGGTCACAATTTTAAATTATATGACTATAAGTAAACTGTGATGTTTTTCATTTAAAAAGAAAACTGGATCAACCCTATTTATTCATGTGACCTGAAAACTGTAGAATAAATTATCTTTCACTCTTGCAGTAGCTCTTTGACAAAGTATTTTTGACTGTGATGCTGAAGATTATAAAGTGTAAGCAGTAAATGAGGTTCATATGCTTCTGTTTTAGGCTTCAGACACTGTTTCATAAGGTTTTTAAAAATAATGTATTAGATTTTCATTGTTTGGCTTTTCTGGGTTTTATTTGCTGATAAGAGACTTTTGAAATTCCTGATGAGAACTTGGTAACTACCACACCTTTTAAAAAAAGTAAAATAATACAACAATAGCAGACACAACAATAGACTTGTACACAATAAAATATGATCAGGGGGACACAGTACAGCTAAAAGACAGTTTATTGACACGTTTTAAGCATATAAATCAGTATCATGTAATTGAGCTTTCATCACTGCAATATAGCACAAATATCAAACTTAATAATAAATTAAAACAAAAGTGTTAAGTGGTGATATACCTGTGAAATGATAAACAATCCTGAGCATGCAGTGGGAGGCAGCAATAATTCTTATATCTCAGTTTAAGTATCTGCCACGGTGATGAACACTGAAATTCCTTCCTCCATTATTGTAATATGAAATTATTCCACTGAAGCCATATAGCTTCCTTTTTTTCATACTGCTGAAGTTTAAAATAAAATATTAAGCTGTCTTGTATTGCACTTAGAGTCTGAGGAAGCAATAGCATTTGTAGAGTCTGTTAGTGTAATCATCACAGCAGATTTTATTTTTCCTTACAGAACAGGTATGTATTCAGCCATGAATGAACTTTGAAAAGAATGAATAGGATAAAATGATATCTATAGAGCAAAGATAACATTTTTCTCCCTCCATATCTTGCATAAGATCAGACAAATCCACTGTAGGCTCAAATGTGGTTTTAGTGGGTGTTTGGTGGGGGAAGTGTGGATGACTGAGTCCTCAGAGCCTACCATTCATAAGTGAAGAGAGATACAAATTCTTCTCCTCATTCCCAAAATGTGACATGCCCTGAACTGTCTATAAAATTTGTAAGTACCTCATTCAAGAACACATCTGTGTCTTAAGGAAAATTTAATTTAAAAGTGATACCAGACTACCCAGGATAGAAAAATCTAAATTCTGTTTAAATTACCACATTAGGTAGCCAGAAAGATTTATGAAAAAAAAAAAAAATAATAAAGTGTTCTTTATTTACATGGAGTTTAAAAGTTTCTATTCAGAACCTAAAATATTGAAAAACAGATAAATAGGATTTTTCTAACTTGTAAAAGTATTTCATTTTAATTTCCCTCCTCTCCCTACCCCCATTTCCATACCTCTTGGTATTCAAGACCAGGCAGAGTGATGAGCATGAATGGAATCTTGTTGGCTTTATTGGGTTTTTTTTTTTTTTGGACTTGACGTGTTTCTCTCTTTTGCTTGCCATTTAAATCCTGTGAAAATCTGATCTAAGAAAAACGTAACTTTTTGAGTTTGTAGATTTTAAAGACTGGAAGTTGTGGTTGTCCCCTCCCTGGAAGTGTTCAACAGATTGGATGGATTTTGGTGTAACCTGGTGTAGTGAGAGGTTTCCCTGCCCATGCAGGGGGTCCTTTCTATCTCAAGCCATTCTGTGATTCGAAAAGATTCATCTCTCCTCTGCGTTGCAATAAAGGATAAACATGTACCTCTACGATTTATGTTTTTCTGAAGCCAGTATGTTTGTGGCACAAGTTCTGCTGACCTTAAGATCCTTAAATATCCCTTTCTTCTCTTACCCAAGGAAATGAGTCAAATGCTCAGGTCCCACCATGTGTCTCTGGTCAGATACTCATATTTTAAGCTAAGCACATGCTTTTCTGCATCACTGGATCAGGGCAAAGTGCTTAACTCTAAGCATCTGCTGACATCTTTTGCATGTCACTCAGCACTGAAGCACACAGTCTTCTGGATGGGATCTCATTTCAAAATGCCAAAAAAACCCTGTAAAAAACACTGTACCTGTCCACAGGTACAGCCCTGCATTATTTTATATTCACTGTTCTTTCTCATATAATGATGAAGGTTAAAATATTTATTTCAACAGATATTACAGGCAGTTACAAAAATAAGCCAAGGCTTATCTGGGAAAAGCAAACACAAAGATAAAGTGTATGGCAATATATGGAAAATTTTAAAAAATATATATGGAAAGTTAACAAAGCAGACATGTATAGAAGTTTTAAAATTACTATTCATCCATCTTGAGAGTGCAATAAAGATACTAAAGAATTTTTCCTGTTGGGTTTTATAATCATTGAATAATAAAACCGTAGAATAGTTTGTGTTGGAAGGGATCATCCAGTCCAACACCCCTGAAATGAGCAGGGACATCTTCAACTACATCAGGTTTCTCAGACCCCTGTCCAACCTGACCTTGAATCTTTCCATGGATGGGGTATCTACCATCTCTGTGGACAGCTGTTCCAGTGTTTTTCCACCCTTGCTGTAAGAAAATTCTTCCCTAAATCTAGTCTAAATATGCCTTCTTTTAGTACAGCACCATTCCCCCTGTTCTATTACAACAAGCCCTGCTAAATGTTTTTTCCCCATCTTTCTTATAGCTCCCCTCTAAATATTGAGGTTTCCCTGGAGCCTTGTCTTCTCCAGGCTGAACAATCCCAGCTCTCAGCTTTGCTTCACAGGAGAGGTGTTCCATCCCTCTCATAATTTTTGTACTCCTCCTCTGGACCTGCTCCAACAACAAAATATCTTTCCTGCATTGAGGACTCTGTCTGGACACAGTGCTGCCAGGTGGGGTCTTATCAGAACAAAGGAGAGATCATTAGAAAGTTTGTGTGCATAAGGACCTGAAAAATCCAATAATGACACCGGAGGAGTGTAGCAGTGACTTCAGAATAAGCCTATATTAACTTCACTGAAACTATCTTTCTGCCTCCAGAATAAAATATGTTTTGGTAAAGTAATCACAGATTCTTACTATGTACAATCCTCTTGCATTTGCTATTTTCCTTTTCAGTCTGTACTGAGGGCTCATGGAGTCACAGAAACCTGCAAGATAGAACTGAAATTGAGCCAGCCACATTCATGGTGGGGGACACTGCTGTCATGATCTACTTTTGCCAGCCTTTGAAGTCATATTCAGGACAAATGTAAATAAATGAGAAAAAAAAGGTTGAGATAGACATGGAAGATCAAGTTGAAATTGCACAAAGAGAAGCATATTTGCAATTAGAACCTGAATTCTGAAACAATAAAATCTGATTTTTTAAAAGCTGTCTAGTGGCGTGACTCAACATCTCTAACTAGTCAGAGGGTAAGGAGAGCTTAAGTACAGAAGAGGTGTTTTTTTTTCTTATTCACATATGCATTTCTAGTCAGAGAAGTGTCTAACTTATGTCTTTTTTCTCTGCATCTTTCTCTTAATTAAAAAGGTTGCATGGTGTGTCTCTACTGATCAAGTGTTCCCTTGTAGGTATGTTTTTGCACATGGTTTGTGACTGCTATTACAGTTCTGTCTACCCAGGAATAAAATACAACAAAAGGAACACAAATGAGACATATGAGTTCCATGAGAGCCATAGTGAGGTCCCTTAAGAGCTATAATTTGAGTACTGCTGCCTTAGAACATAGTTATCTGAGGCCATAAGTTTTCTGCATCTTGTTGGAAGGCCAGAGTATGCATTAAACAGTATTCTGCTTTGTCGTTTCACTACAGTATTCAAATTCTTGACTTAGAAATAGAAACCAAGAGAAATAAAAACAGTCACAGATCTTTATATTTCTCAACTTTTTACTTAACTAACTTGGTTTAAGGCAAGAAAGGACTTCATTGTGATTTTCTAGCACTGATTGGGTGGAATTGTTTCTAGAAGAGTTAGAAAATGTACCAAAGGAGAGAAAACTCTTGTTTAGCTGCTCCTAAAGTGTCATGATACAGACATGTTCACAGTGACATTTTTTTTCCAGACTGCCAAAAGAATATACTTCAAATCAATATATTGTTGATTTTAGAAACCAAGATGTTGCATATGACATTTAATCTCACATCCTTTTTAAAGCGCTTACTTCCCTGATAAGACATAGCAGATACAGTAGTTTTGACAGATGGCTTTGAAAGGAAAGAGAAAATTATTAGACTATACTTATCTAAGTATATTTTACCTGTCTTTACTTCACATACCTCTGAGACAAAAACATAATGGATAAAATATGCACACATATATACATGTGTATATATACACATTTAGGTGTAGGTTGTGTAGGTGTATACATATATATATGCAAAATTGGTTTGTTTTCCAAATAGAAAGTCTAATTTAGCATGTAGACATAAAACCAGCTTTGATCATTCAGGACATGCATCCATCTAGCCTAGAATGTTGTGTCAAGCACTGGTGGAGGTGTATGGAAGAACAGAAGTAAGAAAAGGCTAGATTTTATTCCTTATTCTTTATTATTTATTTATTTTCTCCATTGGACTTCTTGGTATTTTTTAATGGCATCTATATTATTAAAAAGAAATTTTGATGGTTCAAGTGCATCCAACAGCACCTTTTGAAGTAAGCAAAATTTGAGACTTGGTAAACTTTCTCATTGTATACAACATGAAGAATTGAAAATTTAGTTTGGGTGGGCTGGTTTGCTGTCTAAACATGCTTGCATTTTGTCATGAAATGTTATTTAATTTAGCATTGTTACCAAAATATTTACAATAACAAAATATTTTCTGCATAGTTATAAACCACTGATTAAAGAAAAAGAAGAAAAATCAATACTTACTTTTTTTGCAAATGGTCTACTTTGTATATAGATTCTTGGGGGTAGGATTCAATTTGGTGTGATAGACATTTTATTTGGTATTTATGTGAGTGTTCCACACAAAAGAGAAAGCTATAAAAAATGCTAAAGAAATTTGAAAAATGCACTAGAAATTGTAGAAAATGAGAAATATGATCTTACAGACTTTAGCAACAATAACACACATACTTACATATTTATCTAGCTTTAAAATAGTTTCTGAAATAAAATACAGTGGCACCTGACTATTTGAATTACCAGCATTTTTTTCAGTAGCTGTGAAACATTTATGAGATTAATTCTTATCTGAACAGATACCTTTAAGCCCTTTAAAAAAACTCTATCTTGTCAGTGTTAAATCTGCTTTTATTGTTGAACATTCACCACTACAGAACAATTTCCCTTTCCAGATATTTGATCATGAATCATTCTTCTGCTACTAAACTTTCATTCAAAGGCAAATTATACAGTGCTGTTATACACCTAACAATCAGCTTTCCAGCCTTTTCGTCTTTGAGTGAATAAGCTTTCTGTCAAAACATTTATTTTTAAGCCCAAAGTATTTAGCAAGTGCAGAATATTTTTTTCTTATAGTTTTGAGTCTCAGACTATAAAAGTCCATCTGCTATAATAGTAATAGTTTTGTGCTGTTATTCATATTGACAAAAATATTTTTATTAATTTGCTAGATATATACACATAGTTGCATGAATATACTTGTATACAAATGTACTGTCAGCTAAAGAAAAGGTGTAGATGCAAATAGTTTCCAAGAAATTTTGAAAATATTCAGTTAATGGGACTGTATCATAACGTTGTTTCTCCATTAAAAAAGTGAGCAGTTTTTACTACTTGTTTGGGAATTTTCATTGCTGTACTATCAACAGGTGTCTTCAAAGGAACAAGAAGAATACCAGAGAAGTCACTCTTAGAGCCAGAAGAATATTTAATTCTTACATCAGTAGATATTGTTTAGTGGAAAAATTCTTCTGACAAAAGTGTCATGCATGAAGCCTGCCTGAGAAGTTAGATGATGTTAGATGATGTCGCCATCTCCCTAGCATAAAATCATATGATTATGGTATGCACTGAGGAATACAAATGGGGAAATTGTTGGGAAAGGCTTCAACAAAACTCTAGACCTCATCTGCCTTCCTCTTGTGGCTTGGGTATGCACAGAAAGGAAAAAAACCACCAACAGCCACAGATGGATTAATAATGTCTTTACACCCAAGTAGCATGCTTATGACAGTAGACCAGAAGATGCTAGTGTGGTAAGTAACAGTAACTAATTGACTTTTGCAGGGAGGAATTCCAAGAGATTGGCCTGGGTTTATTTGATAACATGGCCACCGGTGGTTTATGTCAAGCAGCTAAATTAGAATCGTAGAATCATAGAATCGGCTGGGTTGGAAGGGACCTCAGAGATCATCAAATCAAACCCTTGATCCACTACTGCTGCTGTTACTAGACCATGGCACTGAGTGCCACATCCAGTCTCTTTTTAAATATCTCCAGGGATGGAGAATCCACTACTTCCCGGGGCAGCCCATTCCAATGCCTGATCACCCTCTCAGTAAAGAAATTCTTTCTAATATCCAATCTAAACCTCCTCCGGCACAACGTGAGACCGTGCCCTCTTGTATTGCTGAGAGTTGCCTGGGAGAAGAGACCAACCCCCACCTGGCTACACCCTCCTTTCAGGGAGTTGTAGAGAGTGATGAGGTCTCCCCTGAGCCTCCTCCAGGCTGAACAGCCCCATCTCTCTCAGCCTCACCTCATAGGACTTGTGCTGGACTCCCTTTACCAGCATAGTTGCCCTCCTTTGGACCTGCTCCAGGACCTCGATATCCTTCCTGAACTGAGGGGCCCAGAACTGGACAGAGTACTCGAGGTGTGGCCTCACCAGGGCTGAGTACAGGGGCAGAATCACTTCCTTGGACCTGTTGGCCATGCTGTTCCTGATACAGGCCAGGATGTCATTGGCCTTCTTGGCTACCTGGGCACACTGCTGGCTCATGTTCAGCTTCCTGTCAATCCAGACTACCAGGTCCCTTTCTGTCTGGCTGCTCTCAGCCACTCTGTGCCCAGCCTGGAGCTCCCCATGGGGTTGTTGTGGCCAAAGTGCAGGACCCGGCACTTGGCCTTGTTGAACCTCATCCCATTGGAATCAGCCCAACTCTCCAGTCTGTCCAGGTCCCTCTGCAGAGCCCTCCTGCTTTCCAGCTGATCCACACTTCCCCCCAGTTTAGTGTCGTCTGCGAATTTGCTGATGATGGACTCAATCCCCTCATCTAAATCATCAATAAAGATATTGAACAGAACTGGGCCCAACACTGATCCCTGGGGGACACCACTAGTGACCGGCTACGAACTGGATGCAGCACCGTTCAGCACCACTCTCTGGGCCCGGCCCTCCAGCCAGTTCCTAACCCAGTGCAGAGTGTCCCTGTCGAAGCTGTGGGCTTGAGTCCTTGTGTGTGAGGGAAATACCCATCTGGCTTCGCTGTCCCTGAGTATCCTGGTCAGTGTCTACCCACTGCCATGTCATGTGTGCTGTTGAGGGGAGGATGGACACCAGTGTCCAAATAACTTTTCTGGACTGCCCTTGAAAGAATCCCCTCCTGAGGGCCCACTTGATGTGGCAGGTTGGGTGACAGGCAGGGAAGAGGCTGCTATTGGGGTGCTTTGTAACTTTGGAGAATAAGGTGGCAGAGCAGTGAGGTGTGTCACACCCAGTGTGGATCTATGTGGTTGGAAGAGTGGTTGGAGGAGGCCACTGCTGCACATCAGTGGATACAAACCTCCCCACACACTTGGGGATTTTCTGTCATGCTCACACCCCCTATGGCAATGTATTTACTCTCACTCATTCTAACTATTATTCTACTTTTTAATCAAAAAGCAAAACCACTTCCACACACACTAGGGTTAATTTTTTCTCTAAATTCAGGAGTTTTTCTTTTAGATAAGTTGGATCAAGGTTTCCCACATAAAAGCTCTGGAAACCAGGCTTCCTTCTTTCTGGATTGCTTTCCATAATTTAATCAAAGAAACCTATCTGAAGAAACCCTCAGGGACACAACCTACACAAGTTAAGAAAGCAGTTTAGCACTTACATTTCCTTGATAGATGCAGTGAAATTCTTCACTTATGAGAAGTGTAATTTTGATAACTTTATTTGTGGTTCTGTTGGCTGACAAAGACCACACTGTTTATGTGGCTTGTCTTGGAGTACCACATTTGTGAACACTTAATTAATGCAAGATTCATGTAACTCAAATATTCAATCCAATTTTGTCTCAATTTTTCATGTGTAAATATCCATTTTTTGTCTCACAAGGACTTTTCAGGAGTTGGACTATATGACCTTTAAAGGTCGCTTCCAACCCAAATTATTCTATGATTCTGTGATTCCATTATTTGCCTTAATATTTAGCTGCTCTGATACCAGAATAAGAAGTGATCTGCAAGTACCCTAGACAGAAAACAGACACCTTGTTTAAAATTTAAACAAAATATTTTCCCATATATATTGTTTTCTGAATTTTAAAGTATATTAAAAAATAGATATTTTTAAATGAAGTTTCAGTAATTATATGAACTATATCTCTCCACATCTCTGACCCTGTGAGAAATACATGAAATATGGTACCTAAAGGGTGTTGTTATACTGTTTCTATTCATATTGCCATAACTCCTAACTTCTTTGGTTTGCTTTTTTGGAGGGAAAGGTGTTTGATTATTTTGTAGTGCTGGAACATGAACTCTCTATATTTTTTATTTTCATGCAAATGCATACATAAAAGTAATTCTGAACTACATAGACTCCAAACGATCAATCAGAAATAATACACTGCATCTGCACTTAGTTTTCATGAGGTCAAATAATGTAACATTATAAATATCAACAGAACTTCTTGGTTATTGATTTATTTTTTAAGTGCAATTAAGAAGTAGAACTTACTATGAAACAGAATATCCAAGTCAGACATATTTTCTTTTCTCTTTCTGCTGGTGAATCTTTCCCTTTCTCTCGATATTCCATTTATCAGATCCGTCTTGGTCTTTTCAACTATTGTCAAGCATAACTCAAGCTGCAAAAACAGTGCCAGATGTTTTCATCAAATATTTGGTTTTACTTTTAATTGATTAACTTATTTGCAGTGAATTAGAATTTCATGAATATTTGATAAATTTATAAGAGGTATATTCTCCCAGATAATGACAGATTGAAAGAATTATAACATGTAGCTATAGAAAATTATTTTTTAACTGATTACTATGAGTATATCACACATCTGCAGGTTTATTATGTGGTCAAGTAAAAGAACCTTTTTGTGTGAGTTATGCATCCAGTTAAGAAAACAGAACTTTTCATTAAAACTGTTTATTAGATGAGCTACAAGCAAACGTTAATAATTCTGTTATTAAATATAATAAAATACATTTTTCCTAATATTTGGAAAGTTGCCCTTCAGTTATGCTGCTGCAATTTAAGCCTATTGTGTCTTGTATAATCCATCAGAGATACAGCAACCAAACTGCTGCCTTTAGCAGTGCAGACTGTCACATTGTGTCTACGGAATCTTTTCTAAACAGCCTAATTTCTAAATAATTCATGTAATATCTCTAGAGCATATTTCCCTAGATTTCAACACATGCATCTATGTAAACTTATATATACATACACATAACACATGCATTATAAGGAATAACAATAAAAATATCTATGAAAATAGAAGATACTTTTATGGTATTTAGATCTTGTAATATTTTACTTAAAAACTGGAGCTGCCATCTTCTAGCTAGAAGTGATAGGCAATCCTGTAAATTAAAAGGATAGCAAAGTTAAAATATTAGCCCAAAATTAATTACTTAGACTCTTTAGAATAAATTCATTATGCACATACTCATGTAAATAAGGCTGTTTAAAATGATGAACAATTCTGGTATCTGTATAAAAAGAATAAATGGGATCTTGAAACTCTTTTCAAAACTCTTTAGAATCTCAGTCACATTTCCTCCTTTTTGGTAGCTGAGCAAGTCAAAAGATAAACAAATTTAATTCAGTTCAATTAATGTCATAAATATATTACATTTGCTGCCAGAAATCTCACCCAACACCTTGCTTTACTGTAAGTCTGAATCCTGAATTGGTTAATGTTTGTGAAGAAGCAGGAAGGCTGGAAAAAAACCCACTGCAAAATGCTGCTGTCCAAGGCTAAAGTCAAGGGGGAAATCTGAATCTGCACAGCTGAGCCCAGCCTACTGCTTGTCTGAAAAAGATCACTCCATGGTCCTGACTTTGTTGTCAATTGCTTACTGGTTGATAATATTGACAAATCCTTTATCTTGAAAAAAATCTTAATTTGGGGAACAGGGCACTGAATGGAATAAAAGCAATTTACCATTTATAGATCTAAGCTGGGATTTACTAATGTGTTATAAAGAAACTGTGCTACCTCTAGCATATTTTTTTCTCAGATACATTTTATATGCCATATTTCATACTAACATGACTGGCCAATACACCTTAACAAGAAAGAACATCTGATCATGCATTAGTAATCCAATATTCAGCCTAGCATGAGGAAACACATATTTGATAATCAAATACTGTTAAAATTAAACAAATCTTCAATAATAACAGTCACACATACAATCTGTATTTCACCTGTCTGGATAGCTGGAACCATGCGAAACAGAAGGGCTGAATTCTTTGACAAGGAAATACAAGTTCAAAAGAAATAGATTGTTTTACCTATGTCCTTTAAAAGATCCTATAGCATATTACCTTGTTGCATCCTAGGATAAATAAATCTTCTATGTATAGTGTAAATACACTGCTTTCATTATTATATTTTCTCTGCATGAAATAATATCTGGATATTTCAAGTCAGTCATTCCAAGTGAAATGTCTTTGAGGATGGTATCTGACAGAGGCACATCTGACTTGTATATTTATGTTACACTTGGATGCACTCCCTCTGTCTTCCAGCAAATAATGGAGCTGCAGCTGTTGCAGCTTGAAGTCTTGTAAATTAATTGTGTGGTGTGAACCACCTAGCATACCTCCTCTTGCCAAAGGAACAGCTTATTGCAATACCACAGATAGATCAAGAATCTCTGGAGAGGACACAGGCTTTTCTAAATGCTTGGAAGGCTTATTTTCTTACTAACTCCCTTACTTCTCCCCACTGCTGGCAACATGTTTTGTAGGAGAACCCAACAAAAAAAAAAAACAAATAAAAAAACCCTGGATAATTAAACTGTACAGCAACTGCAGGCTTTTTTCAGATTTCAGTTCTCTTGTGTTTGTTTTGAATATTGTATCTGTTAAGGAATGCAAAAGAGATATATTTCTGTATGACTTAGGCCCAATGCTTTAATTATATTCAAGGTGCACTTTTAAGTTGTTCTTTAGGGCCATATACATAATGACTTTCAGAGCCACAACTTCTAGTAACCAAGCCTGTCTTAGGTAAGCATGCACTACAGTGTATGTAAGGAACACTTAAAAATAGTGAGAACAGGTATTTTAAAATTTATTTTACTTCTCAGAGTGCATATTTATTTTAAAAGTGTTAAAAAAGATGACTTGGAAGTACAAATAGCATCAGAAAAGTGAACATAACACCTTAGGATATAGATATATATTCTACTAAAGTTCAAAAGTGTAAAGACAAAATTGTGTCCTAAGTCAGATCAGTTTTCATTAGAGCCCGTAGACGCTCTGAGTTAGTATCTAAGGCAAAATTTGCTTCTAAATTTGTCTCTGTCCTACCAAGACCCAGCAGAACACAAGAGCTATTCACATCAAGATGATCAAAACCAGTACCCCAGGACCTAGAATTAGTCATCTCTACTCCCCATTACAAGCTACCTCTCCTTAGGGTGAGCCTAATACATTATACATAATTCATGGCTCACAGAACTGACCATGACCTACATAATCAATCATTACTGTTTCCATTTTTGTTATCTTGCTCACACAAGGAAGAAAGAAAGTTTATCTTTCTCCTGGCTTTATATGAAGATCACTGAAATCCATGGAAGGCTCCTGCTGACTTCAGCTGGGGCTGAACTGGCTCTGAATGAACAATATTTGACATCAGAATAGCTTAAAGCTAAAAGGCACAACTGTGGCTCACTGATCCTGGTGTTGCTTCTGTGCCAGTATCATTCCCAAATTAGGTTTGCTGCCAACCATCCCCAGTGCAGCAGACATGGAAAGGCAGAGGCAGGCTGTGGGAATGATTCCTAAAGTGGGAATGTTTCTCCAGGAGTCCCTTCAGTGAACAAGTTACAGAAACATCACTGGGCTGGAAATGTCCTCTTGAATCAGAACAGCTCGAGAGAGCTCAGGAGAGGGAGAAAAGAGGGAGTAGGTGGGTGGGCAGAAGAAGGAAAAAAGATTAAAAAGATTAAAAATACATTAAAAAGATTAAAAGGTTTAAAAGGATGTGAAAAGAGCTAGCTGCTCCTATTGTTTCCAAGGGCATGAGATGTATTAGATGGTATGCTTTTTGGGGCGTATATGGGAGTTGTTTAGCTCCTACTACAAACAGAAAGATACAGCTTTTTAATTTGCTTTTTAGGTTTTCAGAGGAAACCATGACACTTATATAATGCCTAATTTATGTGTACAGACACTTTGTTTATTAATACTTGTACTGTGGGCTCATGATATGGAGTTCCCCCATTCCAAGATGTGTTTGTCTGGTTCTAATTTTGTTGGTATTTATTTCTCTGTACGTATGATCAGATTTTCAGTCCTATAGAAATTAATTATGTTCATACCATTCACAGATTCTGTCTCCATTCACATTTTTCAGAAAAATAATTTTATACCTGTGAACCAGATTAGATCAGAAAAAAATAAAAGGGAGAATTATTTCACATACTTTGGAAAAAATACTTGAAAAGTTCCTAATAATTTACTTTCCCTCTTTTATTTTGAGTAATCTACCTGGTTTTTATAATTACATTCTGTTAAAGAAAACTACAGCCTGCATTTGTTCAATAGGAACTTACTAAATTTCGGAAGAAAACCAAGGCTTTTTTTTGCACTTTACATATTCCAGATGACAGATGCAGTAGCTGCATGGGAGCTTTCTCAAAACTGCTATTTTTCTTTCTTTGGTCTATAGGATACCAGACAGGAAAATTAAAACTTTGGATAGTTTTAAATATTTTCCTGTGACACATTGGCATCAAGATTGAGATGCAGAGGTGACAAAATAAAGCCTTTGTTATATGGAAAAAATAAACTAATGAAACCATAGGCCTCAGAGGGAGGTGGCACAATATGCAGGGGGAGCTGAATATAATGGGTGAGCCAAAACCTGAAGAAAGAAAAAGGATTTTCTTTCTAGTGTGAAACTTCAGTAAGGAAATTAGGCTTGAAATAAGGCTAGAGGGTAGAAAAAAAGATGAATTCAGGGTCAGATGAAAGAGAAGAAAAATGGCTAGTATACACTGTTCTCCAAGACATAAAATACAGCTCTGGCTGGTGAGGTTCAGTGCTCCTCTACATTCAGCAGACTGTCTAATAATATGTGTCTATTCTAACTTGTCTAGTCAGAGAAAGAAAACCCACCACTGATATAAATTAGTTCATTAGTTCAAATGCCACAGGTGTGCATTATGCATCTGCAGACTGCAGTAGTTTATACCATCCATGCAATCATTAGCACTGATGCACTGTGTGCCATTCATTTGGACTACTGGGGATTACAGCTTGTTCTTTAAAAGGTTAGAAAATCACAGACATATAAGTTAAAAACAGTCACATATTAAATAGACATCGTATTTCCTGGCATGTAAGCATTACTGGATCCATGTTTAACTCCCTCGTATACATTTAATGACACAGAATATAACTGCAGTGATAAATTTTTTCTCTTCTTCAAAAGAATCCATTGCTATTTAATGCACAGCATGCTCCTTCAGCTGTGATGCAGCAAACAAAGGAGGCGATTTCTGCTAAGACCCCTCTGCTGCACGATGAATTTCCTAAGAAATGCTGGGCAGGACTTTCAAGCCAGACCTTTCCTCTCCCTCCTTCCTCTCAGTGAACACACACACACACACATTCACACACAGGAATTCTTTCCCTGTTCCCTCACAGTTATACGAGGCAGGCAGGCAGGCAGAGGTAAGCAGAATTGCTCAGGGAACGAAGGCAGTGAATCCAGAGGAGTGAGACCAAGGAAGCAGTGCCTTAAAAAGCCTGTATCTAAAGTGCCTACCTACAGCTCGATGTAAATATGCAGTGTTAAAAAAAAAACAACAGAACTGAAACATGATACCTGTGATCTGCATACAGAAGACAGTAGAGAGATTTGTTCTCTAAGCAGAATATGAAAACACCTCACACGCTTCATAATAACTGAAATTTTCAGGTATAGTAGTGGAAAAAATATAAGAGAGTCTGTGACTTCAGAAGAGGGAATTTTTGTTGTATAGAAGGAGAAGATGTACACTTATAAAAGGGCAGTGCAAGACCTGAACAGCTGCCAATGAATTGCAGGCTATTTATTTAATATGCAGACTATTGAAAGGGAGCTTGGTGATGTGAAGAGAATAGCATGAGAAATGTGCAAATGATTATACGTGGAGTGTTTTTCAGTCTAGTACTGATCAAAATGTATGGAACCAGACTGAACTAGTAGAAAAATGGTTCTGTTTCTTATTTTTCTATCTGGAGACTACCTTTTATATTTTGATAGCAGATACCAAATGTTCTGACAAAATCCTGTGGAAACTGAAGTCTTCTGTCCTCTCCTTTAATTTTAGCTATAAAAGTATGGTTGTATAAAAGGAATTTCTTAAAGAAGAATAGATCTAAAATAAATATATTTTAAGGCCTTAGGTTGCTTATGCTTTTTTTTTTTTTTTTTTTTAAATAAGAAGAGAGGGAGCAATAACAGGACTGTTGGTTAGTCTAGCTTAAAGAGAAATAACATTACCCTTACCATGCTAGGCTGACTCAGAACTCTGTGTACTTGCTTCTCAAGCTGTTGCAGGTTAATATATTAGTTAAGTCATGCATGACTTCCAGGGAAATCTATATTTCAATCAGGGTCCCTAGCGGGAAAAACATTTCCTAGTGGGAAAAACATTTGAAAGTTACTATGTCTTGGTAAAACCTTGAAAATTTAACACTCCTTTAAATTATTTTTTGTATCTAAATTGGACAGAGAATGGTTTTTGTTATCTGTCCCTTAGGACTTCAGAAAAGTTGTTGAGATCAGGTCTTCATCATTGCTATAAAGCTGCTGAAGAGCTGGTGTAAAATGAAACAAGCAGTAGATATTTATGTTTTATGTTCATATTTACCATCCTAAAATGTTATACCATTATTTTATTTCAGAACTTTCTAAAATAAACCAACTTTCAGCATAACCAAAGTAATACAAATAATACACAATTTTTAAACTCAGACAACTAAAGATCTTCAGCTCATTCTCCAACCTTTCCACTGACCACAGAGACCTGGGAGGACTTACTGTGAAGACTGACAAAAAAGTTATCAGGTATCTCAGTCCTATCTGTCTGCTGTCCCTAAGTCAGACACTCCATTCATCAACTGACCAATGTTTTCCTTGGTCAGCCTTTTGCTGCTAATATTAGCAACAGTAGAAACTCATTTTCCCTTGCAAGTCTCAGCTTGAGTTCCGTTTTGGCTTTCTGGTAAACATCTCTACCTGGTGATGCTTCTAAGCTCTACCTGTCTTTTCTTCCACTTCCTCTATACTGCTCTTTAGCATTGGCTGTCTATTATGTGTTCCCAGTTTAGCCAAGTCAGTATCCTGATATTTTTACTTATCTCCCTGAGTACTGAGTGGCATTTCTGCTGTGCTTGGAAGATGCTGTCCTTAACGACCTGCCAGCTTTTTCTGAGTTCCTTTCCATTTCCCATTTAACTTATGCTTATCAGTTGAACTCTGATATCTTAAAGATAGAGAGCTGGGTCTGCACTCTGCTACTCACCACCTTCCTCACTCTCCCAGGATCTTGAATTCCACTACAGCAAAGGCTTCCACTAACCATCTCATTAATAATCAGTTGCTCCTTGTTAGTGAATAGAGGACACAGCTGTGTATCACCACTGTTAGACCCTAACACTGGGGGTTGGACATATTCCTCACTGCTTCCATTCCATTGCCCTTGTGACAGGAGTCAGAGAGACTGAAGTCCTTCACAGGAGTTGGGGTCTGTGATGCAAGTATTTCCCCACTGCTTTAAAGGAAGGGAGGATATTGAGGTCCTGGAGCAGGTCCAAAGGAGGGCAACTAGGCTGGTGAAGGGACTCCAGCACAAGTCCTGTGAGGTGAGACTGAGGGAGCTGGGGGTGTTCAGTCTGGAGAAGAGGAGGCTCAGGGGAGACCTCATCGCTCTCTAAAACTCCCTGAAAAGAGAGTGTAGCCTGGAGGGGGGTTGGTCTCTTTTTTCCTAGGCAACTCTCAGCATGACAAGATGGCATGGACTTAAGCTCTGCCAGGGGAGGTTTAGGTTGGATATTAGAAAGAATTTCTTTACGGAGAGAGTGATCAGGCATTGGAATGGGCTGCCCAGGGAAGTAGTGGATTCTCTGTCCCTGGAGATATTTAAAAAGAGACTGGATGTGGCACTCAGTGCCATGGTCTAGTAACCACAGTGGTAGTGGATCAAGGGTTGGACTTGATGATCTCAGCTGTCCCTTCCAACCCAGCCAATTCTATGAAAGGCTTCATTCACTTCTTTACCCTAATCAGGTGGTCTGTAACAAGCTCTCACCATGATGTCAATTTAAATAGCCTGTCCTCTGATCCTGGCCCACAAACTTTCAGCCAGTCAGGTGTGCACTCCATAAGAGATTTTCATAAATCCAAGCAACTCCTCCACATGAAGGGCACATTCACCTCCTCATCTTTCTTGCCCATCATTCCTTGTTCTCATCTATCATAACCTCCCAGCTAGGTGAACTGTCACACAGCATCTGAGTTATTCTGGAGATTTCACAGTTCTGTGTCCTCATGAGTTCTATTTCCTCCTGTATTTTTTCTAGGCTGCAAGCTTCTGCATACAGATGTTTCTTTTCAATATTTTTGGTCATTTTGAACTCTTTCTTCTTTGGAAATCCCCCCTCTTTGCTTTCCACCTGGGTCCTTATGAAATGTGGGTTGTAATCTCTCACCTGTGTGTTTCAGTGTAACAGACAATATGGAAGCAGATGTCAACTCTCAGTGTCCTAAAATGTGCAGGGCATATTTGTACTCAGAATTCCTCATTTTAATTGGTTATAATATTACTGGCCAGCCTTTGATTACATTAGCACAGCTGTTGACAGGTATCAAGGTCACCTAACTGCTAATAAGCAATTTAGACAGCTAGGGGAATTTCTTTTTTTCTTTTTTTTTTTTTTGTTCTATCATGCCTTAAAAGATATTAGCCATTTTTAAATAACCTGTGAACTTTCCTATTCATGAGTTATTCATGTCACTTGAAAATTCTTATATTTCAATATTCTCTTTTTCTAATTTATTACTGTGAGGGTTAAAAAATAATGAACAGTGAAAATAAAATTATAGCAGGAAATAAATAATTTATATCTGAATGTTAAAGGTAGCAAAATGGGAGAGAACACAGAATGTTTCTTGAAAAGACAAAAAATGATGAAATCTCATTTTTTAGTACATTATGTTATGTCTGTTCCATGTTGGATAGAAAAGCAGTACAAGAGAAAAATTAAAATTTTTCTGTCAATTTTTAAAGCATGGGCTGGAAAGGGTGAAAATGGCAACATATTCCAACATCTCAAGAGAAGAGAGAAATTTTTAGCCTTCAAATACTTCATTGAAACGGAAGTATTAATAAAGGTGCTTTGGTCTATTAGGGCAACTCTGAATTTCATATTAATTCTTACAGTCAAAAGGAACTCAGTTAACCTGGTAAATTTAAATGTTTCTTGTAGTTACTTACAAATGTATATGATTCCTGGTAGGTACATCTTATTTTACAGGTATTATAGTTTCTCAAATATATAGTAGGAAAAAGTATTCTCTTACAGTACTCTATGATACATATTGTCAGAAAAGTCCACTTCCAGAAGGAAAAAACTGTCTTGACTGCTATGAAAATACTAGCTTCACCTGTCTTTCCTTTTAAAATATTCCTTTAAAAATTGCATAAGCAAAAATACCCTTAACTTCCTCTCCATGTTTTTCCCTCTTAATCTTTTCATTCATTTCTTCCATTTGGATGTAATCTTAATGTTATCATGGGCAAAAATATTTTTCTTTTCCTCATGCTGTCCAAGACCACTCTTGACCCTAGCGCCTTTATATTAATTTTCCACTTTGCATGTATTCTTTCTCCAGTGTCCTATTCAGATACAAATTATTTATTTCCTGTTATAATTTTATTTTAGTCATTCATTAATTTTCATCCCTAACAATATATTAGAATAAGTGAATACTGAAATGTACTAATTCTTTCTCAGTTTTCCACTTCTTAGTCTCCAAACCAGTCCATCCTGTACAGCAACTGTAATTTACTTTTTGCAGTATATTTCCTCTTGAGATAGTATAATATTTTTTTTCTTATTCTTTTCCCTGTTAGAAATACAAGGAAATTTTATTCTCTCTTCTAAGCTATGAATACATATCATGGAATCATAGAATCATAGGTTGAAAAGGATGTCAAGGCTCATTTGGTCCAATATTGCTTGGAATCTCAAGTTTTGAATATTTTACCTATAATATTTTTACTTTACACAAGTAAACATATAACATCCCCACATCATTTCTCCTATGCAAAGGAAAAAATAGTTATAGTCATAATATCATTAAAATTATTCTTAATGTGTTTATTTATAATTTAAGATTTCTTCCTTCTTCACAAGTAACTTCCACTCAGATCCTGTGTGACTCCATCAGTGATTGACATAAAATCACTATTTAACAGGATGAAGCCAAATCCCTTTTCTGACGCTAATGGAAGAATTTCAGGAAAGGTCACAGCTGATGTGGAGTTTCAACTGCTTTAAAATTCATTCACTACTGATCAACTAATCATGTGAACAAGCAGATGGATTCGTTGTTTAATCTTTATTTATGGAAACCCTTCTACTATTTTCAGTGTTCCTTGGGAAAAAAAAATTACCTTCACTTAAGACTCATGATGTAATACATACCTTTATCACTCTGCAATGAATCAACATACCTAAGTCAATACCAAACAACAGCATATCTTAGAAAAAGAAGATAGTTTTCCTGTTGCTGATTTCTAGATTCTTTGTCAAGTCTGAAAACAGGAACTTGTGATGTGTAAAGGTTTATCTAAAGCTTCAAGATTAGGTCATGATCACTGATTCCATTCTTCATGTTGAAACACTAATTGGAAGCATAAACTATCAGAAGTTCAAGTGTGTAAATTTATTATAGCACTTGTGAGCTTCCATTCAGTGGAATTTTGAATTTTCTTTGCCTCAAATGGCAATCTGGCAAACGGAATGTTGGGGGTTAGACTCACAGGGAATGACATGGAAAGGTGAAGGTTCTCACCCAGGTGGAGCCAGCAGTGAGCTGAGGCTCTCAGCAAGCTGGTTAAAACCAAGGGCTGGTCAAACAAAGGCCCTTTCAGTGAGGTGAAAGGCAAGACTCAAGGGGCTTGAATCAGCTTTAAGAGCTGTGGGAAACCTGGTGTATAAAGGAACACCAATGTGTTCCTTTGTTGTTGCCTATCACCAAGCTGCTACCCTGCATCAGTCTGGTCTGGAATCAGAAGAAGATAGAACTTCTTGAAAAAGAAAAATTGCCAGGTGCCACTGGATCCTTGGGTGGTGACATCCCTTTCATCCCTTTCTCTTTCCTTCTCTTTCTCCCTCTCCATCCCTCTTCCTCCTCTTTCTTTCTCCCTCCCCCTCCTTCCCCCTCCCTCCCTCTTTCTCCCTCTTTCTTCCTCTTTCTCCCTCATCTCTCCCTATCTCTCTCTCCCTCAGTCTTCATCCCTCCCACCTTCCTGCAACATATTTGCCCTATCTTCACAGAGTTATATCACTTGGCTTGTGTTAAGTTTCAAAAACACAATTGTACTTTTTTTTTTTTTTTCCACCATAACAACCTCATTTCAGGTGAGTTTTAGAATTCTAGCTTTTATGACTCAACTCTTGCATCTGTCTTCCTCAAGCATCAAAAAGCAGGATTAATCAATCCTGCATACTTCACAACTGTTTCAACATCAAGTGCATAATCATTCTCCTTAATTTGTGTGCTGAATATTTCTAACCAGCTTTAGCACCAATTATTCCGATACCATTTCTATTACCTTTTTCTATCTTGATAATTCTGAAATGAAGACCTTATTCTCAGTACTAACCTATTATTTCACTTCACTTTCAACTTTTAGTATTAAATCTTAAACCTCCTGCCCTGCCCCCTTTGCTAATTTAATGCTCACATCAACTTTGAAAAAGAACTTTATATAAAGTAAGGTTCTTCTATTTTCTGCCTTGCATATTTTTATGGTCCTGTAATTCCATTCCACACTTTGTATAGTGTGCAAGGAAGCTATTGTACAAGATAAAGTTGCATTGCTACATATAAAAGTAAAAATAAAAGGTTTACAGGGTAAAAGTTACATCAGACTCAGACCAGCAAAGAAATAAGCACTCACTGCATTAAAGTATTTTTGCAATGAAAAGCATAATACTTCTTCAGAAACTTGAAGAACCATAGTAGACTGTGGTTAAGCAGACTTCTCTTTGAAGCCTTGATTCACAAAGTTATTATAAATAAATTAAGTCAGAATGAAAAATGGCAGGGCTACTTAAATAACATTTCTAACAGGAATTGTTAAGGCAGCACAGAAAAGCAGATGTGAAGAGTAAATGTCTGAAAGGAAACAGATAAAGCAACTGAAAACATGACAAATGATTCCATGGAAGAAAGGGTAAGATACAAAACTAAATGACAGAAATATTATTGAAAACTAAAAATTATGCATATGCAAACAGATAACAGCACATTACAAAATAGTCATCTGGCAATGGCAAAAAATAATTAGCTAGTGAAAAAAGAAATTAAGTATGTTTGACAGTGAACATAATGAAATGAAAAATTTCATAAAAGGAATGAATTAAAGCTCTGAACAACACCAGGGAAAACCAGGTCATATGCTTTAAATCTGCAGCTGCAAATTGGACAATTTTTAAATAGTACATTTAAATAGAAACATTAGTTAAAACGTGCAATTTTATTTCTCCAAAGGCATAAAGATATGTATTGCAGCTTTGTTGCAAAAATCAGTCACTGCACAGCCTATGTTTCCAGTTGAATCAGTGAAAATTTGACTTATTAAAAGCTTGCTGGAGGATTTGTTTTGAATGTTAGAATAATTCACCATCAGTCTGTGATTTGTTGTGTCTTCTGCAGTGATAGCTGTGTCTCACAGATAAACCAGTTGTATTGCACCAACCAATATTTTGCTCTATTAACTGCTAGATCCTCACACATGTAGATGCTTGTGGACTGCTGCTGAATTATATAAGAACGCACACTGTGCTTGTTAGCAAACTGGATGAATAACTCCAAGAATAAGATTCCTGTGTACAGACTCACACCAGCAAATACTTGCTGTTTTGAATTCTTTTTTTTTGTCAATCTTCCTGAAAAAAAATTCCCCTCAATAATATTATTCTGTCAAATTTTTAAATGCCAACAAAATTAAAGTCATGTATGGAACAAATATTGCTGATAAGGTTGGCCAAGTGCCTTTGTTCGGTGAAGTAGCTATTTATCTTAACACAACTCTTACTGTGGGCAGACTTAGTTGTCTACTGTAAATGATAAATCTTTTTCAAGAACAGAGCTGCTATTTCAATCTTTTAGATGTGAGCTTGGGGAGTGAAAAAGATTCAGATATGTCTTGAATGTCATCATTTCACATACTAACCCTGGATTTAAAAAACTTAATTCCTTATTTGACCTCTCATTTCTAGGTATCTTAATTACTAATTTTTATTGCCCCTTTTTGCAAACTTTTGATTAAATTTAATTTGACTTCTTGGGAATGTCCTTCTTCTGAACTGCAGAATTTCTTTGATTTATATATATTAATATATAGGCAGTTTAAGATTGCAGTTCTTGCTACTTTGCAGCTGGTATTAATTGTGTAGTAAAACCTGCTAGTAGCATTGCATTATTTCTGTTCATTCCTTTCATATTATAAAGAACTACTATGATGACTGGATGTTCATAAACAAGAGAGAACAGAATGTAGGAAAGATGTAGATGATTTTTAAACACTGTAATATATTTTCTGATTTGTTTTGTTTGAAAAAAAGAGCCAAAATTTTTTTAGAGGAGATGAAAAATATTTCCATCAACTAATATTTTTATATATATATATTTTGTTTGTTTGTTTTGTTTTGTTTTGTTTTTTGAAATCTGTCTGATTTGCTGTGATGGATTTTGGTGCTAGAGATTTTTTTTTTTTTTCTGAAAACCTGGTTCTCTTTCAAAAAGATTTTTGTAGGAAAGTTTAATCCAGACAGATTTTACTTCCTGAAGTCATACTAGCAGGTTATCTGCATCTCAGTTTTCTACATCTGCCTTCCTTTTTCTCCATTATTACAGATTCAGAGAAAACAAGGGAAAGTGTTTCATATTGCTTATTGTACTCAGTCAGTTCTCATGGAGCTAGTGAAACCTCAAGCCTGTATAACATTGAAAAAAAGCCAGCTTTCTTCTGGCCTTTTAATAAGCGGCATTTGCATGCTCCAGAACAGCTGGAATGTTTATACTCTGTTGTGTTGACACAAGATTTTTTAAAGCAGAAATTGAACTCTCATAAACTTGAACATTCTTGCAATGTTAACAACAGTAAACATGGCTGTTAGAAATATAAACAGCTTGATCTTTTTATACTATTCAACATGCCCAGTCTGGTGGATGAGTCAGTATTTTGCTTAGTTTGCCTGCTTTTACTGAAGGTTTTCATTGAGTTTTGGGGTTTTTTTCCATAATCTCTCTGTGGGTCTAGAAGCACTTTGAATATTTTATATGTTCTCCTCCATATGACCTGGCTTGTAAGAAAGAGAGACAGTTCTTGTGAGTGGGCAATCACTAAATGTCAAATGTTATTTTACTGATGTCCGTTGTAAACTTTTAAAATCCTTTGTCAGAACTTGGCTGCTAGGAAGAAAAGGTAATGGTGCTTCCCTGTTTGAGTAGCCTTATTACTTCACCACAGTGTCCCTGGATAACTTTTGTGGCACACAAAGACCCTTCAGGCAAGATTTGTACAGCTCTGCAATGTACAGTTCTTTATTCTCTATGGTGTGTAACAGATATTAAGTCATTTACAAGTAACAAGGCTACACATTAACATGCTCACCAGCCCAAACAAGTCACCCAATGAATTTCTGCTGACTGGGTGAGTGCATCAGTGAGGAATAGTCAGTCCATTGTTCCTCAAAGAAGGCAAGTTACTGTTGTTTTCAGGGTACCATCTTGTTACGTGATGATTTTATACCTTCCAGACAGTATTCCTCCTGTGTCTTTAAGCTCCTAATAACTACTATGACTGTAATACCTGTAATTATTAAAATTTGTGTGTCATCTTACATTACTTATCCCTAATTCTTTTAGCTCACTTAATTTTTCACACCTTCGCAATGATTTATTCAACATAACTGAATGAACATCACACAGATGTGTTGCACAAAACTGGCCTTGGATCATAGACAGCTGAAATTCTGTTCCAAGGGTTTCAAGTTCATCTTGAAATTGTCATTAATTGACTCAGTTCTTTAGCTTCTATGCTGCTTTACACTATAAAAATAAGTAAGATATTTGCTGCTGGTGTAACATAGATTTGGATTTTACAAGAGATAATAAAAGTCCATCAAAATGTTGCCAAGATTTTCAAATTCTTTAGAATAAAAGTGCTTTCAGTACAAATACTCCAAAAGAGAGGCCTTTTTTCCAATAGGGTTTCTACTCCTGCGCAAAAGTTTCCTGACACTTGTTTGAACCCATTTCAAGGTGATTATCTACAAAACAAGAATAGTGCAGTACACAGGTTTTTTTACACTTCCAGATTAAAAGACCTTTTCAAGATCTTTCCAGTTAATATCATGTTGTTGCTGCTATGTCCACAGAGAGAAAGTTAAACTTTAAATGGATTGGTTTATGTTTTTTAAGGAGACCATAAATCCACATCACATGGTCTGTTTTGTTTTTAATTCTTTAGTTAATCTATGTAACTGCTTTGCTGTAATTTGACTGTCTTTGCTGCACTTCAATAACTTCTATGTTTTGATGAGTAAAATATCTCATTTTTATTCCTCATCCTTGAGTATTGTTGCAAATAATTTTATTCAGTATCATGTTAAAACTGTGTACAGATTACGAGCTAGGAAAACAGTAGAAAACAATGCATTACTTCTGTATAATAATAGAAGTGTTTTTTATGTTAATCTGGTATGATATGCAAATATTATCAGCAATGCCAGGTCTAGTTTTTATGTAGATAGCAAACTGTCAGAGACACCTAACTACAAAGTTACCTGGTATTTTCCAGTATAAGACTGAATGCCTTGGTTGAGGTTTTTGGATTCTGAAAAAGAGTAGGGGAGGAATTTCAGCCCAGGTGGCACAATCTTGCACAGACACCAGTGGCTGCTCATCACTAATGATTAGCAGTGCCTCCCAAAATATTTTTTTTTTAACATAAAAAAGGAAGGGAGATTGATATTTGCTCACAAATGTCTAACATCTGGCTTTCACTTAACTACAGTTACTATCCCTGTACGATTTTGCAAATGTAAATAATTGTAAAATATCTCTCACTGATGAACGCATAGAATGAAGATCTATAGTATCAAATCTGCATGCTATAGTTTTCTTTAAGAAAGTTTCTGAGTTCTATATTTTCATTGAAAATAAAGTATGTAAATAGTAGAGGCAGTGTAAGTTGCAAACAACAGTGTAGCTTCTCTGTTCTATGTAGAACTTTTTTTTGTTAATACAAACTGGATATGTTACAACAGGGCTTGTAAGTACTATTGGACCTTAACTAGAACATAACTTACTTTGGGAGTTCTGGACAGGCTGAGTTGTCAGCGAGGGCAAATATCTCAGCATTGCAAAAAAATTGTTCCAGCCCTTAACAAAAGAAATATTTTTCTTCATGACAAACATTGAAGCTTCTATAGATTTAAGTACCCAACATTTCACTCAGTGCTTTTTAAAAAAATTTTCTGAAGCACTAGTCTAAAGTTTGACCAGATCAGAATTTGTGCATTTTGATCCTTTCATGGCTCTGGGCCTGAGCATTGGATTAAAACTATGTAGGAACACATGCCTAACTAGTATTCTAATTAACTGTAATTAAATTTAATGTAATTCAATAAAATATAATTAAATTAAATGCATTACTTTTTAGAATATGTAATGAGAACAATACTTGTAAACAAAACCACTTCCACAACAAAAAGTAAATAAACATTAAGAAAGCTCTTTATTCTTTTTCCAGATCCATTAGCATCAAATTGTTCTAGTTTCCTAAATAAGGTCTTTTTCTATGGTAATAGGCCTAAGGCTTTAATCACCTCAAAGTTTACATTTGTGGTTTTATAGCTTAGAGACTTCATTATCTAGAATCTAAATGAAAATATCAACTCTAATCAGAG
Organism: Calypte anna; assembly: GCF_003957555.1. Taxonomy (NCBI): domain Eukaryota; kingdom Metazoa; phylum Chordata; class Aves; order Apodiformes; family Trochilidae; genus Calypte; species Calypte anna. The sequence continues at coordinate 73,177,225 of NC_044246.1, forward strand.
GGATGTGAAGATGAAACATTTTATTTTCCTCACGTACATATCACTTTTTGGAATAAGGCAAGAACAGTTTATATCACATGTACTTGTTTATGTATCTACAGAATCTCAGAAAACAAAGCACTGACCACTCTTTCGGTATGTAAGTCGCTTTCATCTGCTTCTGAAGTCCCATGTTGTAAGGGAGCAATGGTTAAAGACCTACCTATATCAGATAAGCTCTTTTGAAGAATTCTGGTAGGCTTTTCTTTTATTTTTTTTTTTCAATGAATATTGAAAGTTCTGAGTTTATTGTATTTTGTAAGTAAATAGCAGAGACGGTGTAAGTTGCGAACAAGAGTGTAAACCACATAACCACATGCAAATTTCAGGAATAGTTTTCTTTTTTTGCCATCCAACTTTGTTAAATGTAGCTCGTCCCTCATAGACTTTATGTTTCTGAGAGAGGTATTCAATTGAAAGGTACTATGATCACTTTGTTGTATTATATCTTGATCAGCTTGTAAATGGAAACACTTTCAGATACTCTGAAGGGTCATGTGTTCTGTGCTGTAGCTGTGTTCTGTGCTGTGCTCACCAAAAGTTCAGTTAGTTTTTCATAAGTTGCCTCAAGTCCTGTTCAGAGGAGCTCTGTGCAGCTCTGGCACCTATGAAATTAGTAGACTATGGTGTCATGGCTTAGCAGTTTGGGCGGACCAAAAACCAAAGGACAGAATTACGCTCTATTCCCCACTCCCCACCCTCCTGCCCAGAAGGGAAAATAAAAGGGGGATAAGGACTGGAGACTTGAAGGTGGAAACTGAAAACAACTGGAGACAGATTTACTAGCACAGGGGAAAGACAATAACAGAAGCCATAAATAACAACAATACAAATATATACAAATATATATTTATATATATGTACACAACCCAATATCAGTGGCGGGAGGGATAGGTACCTGAGGGCTCCTTATGGCAGGGCAGACTCAGAAGAGGGAGTCCACAGCTCCTTCCAGCATCCAACAGGTATGGGCTCTGAAGAGCACGTGGTGAGCTGGGGGTACAGGAGCACAGGGGAACAGTAACGAAGCAAGGAGCGGGCAAAAAAAGAAGGGGCTGCCAGTCTGCATGATCTTTATAGAGTATGGGAAGGAAATGGGAGGGAATAGACCCCTCTGTGTTCCACCTCTCTCAGACTCTGCAAGCCCTCCTGCTTTAGTTCCTCATGTTCAAACGATGACACTATGGGAAGAATGGTGTTTCCATGGCTACCATGCTCTCTAATACTTGGAAGTATAATGCTAACTCGATAGATCTACATGAGTGGTATCCTCTGAGGTGGTCATGACATTCACAAAATGTCAACCTTTACCCAGTAAACCCTATTGAATCAAAACTAAACAAATCAAACTTCAAAAAATACAATTTTAATAAACGACAAAAGCCCATGCCCTCAACCTAGAAATGGAGACAATGAGAATGGAGAAATGCTAGAGAATTTGAGAAGTTTATTAAAGAACTCCACTGAAGCTGGTTTTTCATACATAGGGTTTAGATTTAGAAAGAGGTAGCAAGAACTGTGTTAGATTTAATTTCATATATTGCATTTGGAATGAAAAGTTCTCTGACAGTGAGGGACTGTTGCTATGGTGAAGTTGTAGGAGATCCAAAATCTCCCAACAACGAAGTGCCTTACAGCATCTTCTGTGTGAATAGGGCATGCCCCAAACAGCTGCTCCTTCTACTTGCTTAGGCTTTTCATTCAAAGTTTGGGCTGCTAAGTTAGACTTCCTCATCCTAAAACACATGCATTACTGGAGTATAAATGTACTGTGGGTTGGTTTTTTTTTTTTTGTATCTTGAATTTTGTATACATATAGTGATTTGTATATAGCCACCATGTAAAAATGCCTTCATTTGCTAGAAACAATACATTCATTGTTTAGATTAAACAGAGCATATGAATTAGGATACATTTACTGTTTATTTTAGACATTTAATCTTCTCAAAGAGAGGCTCTTCAGTGAATGGATAGAAGCAAACTGCCCCTAAACATTTGCCTAGAAAAGCTAAAATATATTGTCCTTGTAAGTGCCTTTGTCCTCTGAACATAGAAGAAGACTATAAAAACTATACAAACACCTAAGTCTTTGTATATGATGCCTTCAAAGATGCCTAAGTTTTACTAGGTTGAAGAAAAATCTTAACTATGTTAGGACCTAAACATTTATGGATCCATAAAAGAACTAATCTGACATATTGAAAGCATCTATAACATAATAATAGGAAAGTAAGTTAAATTTTAGCTAACTATGGAAACAAGGTAGTAGGGATGGAGTTCATTTAAAAAAGAAAGAAAAATTTCCAAATGTGAGATAAATATAAAATAGGGGAGAGAGTGTCAGAAGTATGTTCAGGTGCACCAAATGCTGAAAGTGAATCATTGATTGTTCTATAGAAGGAATCCTAGCTTCCCTCAGACTAATCAGGCAGTGTTTCTGAAATGCATAAATTTATGCAGTTTCTAAAATATGACAGTTTCACGTCTTTCTTGTTGTTAATTAAAAAATGTATATAGTGTTTTCAGAGGGCCATTTTTATATGATCTGTTAGGGAGAGTTCTAAAAATGTTCAGTGTCTATGGTGCTTTCCCTTCCTTTTTGAACTGAATTGAATCACTTGTGATTTGTCCCAAGGTCTGTCATAAATGAAACAAGTTCCCTTTTTTCTTTTAATCAGAGAAAAATATATTATTTCCTTTCAGTTTTGCTCCTCCTAGCTAATTGAGTGCTTAATCCACAAAAAGAACTGAAATTCATATTACTGATTGAAGTGGTGTAAATGGTAGATACAGCTTTTATGAGAAAGCAGAAATGGAGTAAGTTCTGAAAGGGAAAATGAAGACCAAGTTTACTCAGGCAGTAGTAGAATTAGGTGTCTTTTATGTGGGATCCTCTGAAGAGTAATTATAACTGGTGCAAGAAAAAAAAAGAAAAATCATGAGTGACACAGGGTGAATAGCAGTAACTGCTCAGTCTTCCATTATAAGCACTATGGAACATCAATATTTGCCAGTAGTCAGAGTAAAAAGAAACAAAAGAATACGGCTTCACACACAAGGGTGGCTAAACTGTGGAGCTAAAGGAATAATTTTTTTTATTATTTTTTACGTGGAGGCTGCTCAAGGGAGGATGGAAAACCCACTGAAGGTTAACAGGTAAACTGACAGCTTAGATCTTCAGAGCTGGAAATAGGAAATGAAAGTGTAGTCAGTGGACTCATTAGTCAGCACCATGCTCTTTCTCTTCTTTCAAAATCACCTTCCTGCCAATATTTGAGACAGCATTCTGGCTTACAAAAAGACCTGGGCTTTTAGTCTGAACTATTACATCTAATGGTTTTCTAATGTGCAACAAAATGCATAAATACAATGATGAATCTACATCACCCAATATATTACATTAAACATAAGTGTGTATATATATACATATGTAAGATGAATAGCTACTCAAAAACAATTTTAGCTGTATCAAAAGAATGACGTGCTGTTCTATTTTTGTAGTAATAAATGAATATTCTTATTTCTTGGAAGTATTGCAGGGACCTTTATTCATACAAGTAGCTCTATTACAATCAATAGAACTGAAATCACTTGAGCTCACAATACAAACCAATGAAGATTCTGTAGTAGAATTAGACTAGATAGGTGGGTTTGTTTTAATAAAGGAAGAAGACAAGAAGACAAAATTGATACAATGTCAGAGTTATTTTCTAAACAGCTTATGAGACTTTAAATCTTAGCTGTGGAACTTGGATCACATATTCACTGTCATCAGCTGAGCTATTATAATACTTACAGAAGCTAAAAATCTGGCCTTGTATCTTTCCTGCCAACTGTTCCTGGCATGAAGTTGAATCAGCTTCATGAATTCAAATTGTTCATGGGTTTTTTGCATTACTTGTGTAATCTTGTGAGATATTGTAAATATTTAAAATTTTTGGAGAATTTAAGTAATTGCAAACAGAAATAGTCCACAATTATTTTGTATGTAACATTAGGAAAAGTATCTTATACGAGGAATTAAAATAGCTTTTCACAAGAGGTTTAGAAATTCATTACATATTTATGATTTCATTTTTTTTTTCAGTTTTGTCATTTTAAAGTGATAGGGACAGTAAATGTATGAATGTGCTTTAAAGGACTTACTGACATGAAGAAAGTAATGTATAGTTTCTGGAGTTTCCACTAGATACTACTAGATTCCACTAGATACTACTGTAATGATGTTGAGAAATGTACTTGAATTACACTGCAATTCATGAAAAAGCTTGTAGATAACCTACTTTATAAGTATTTCACAAAATTTCAATATTTTACTTTTTAAATAAGAATGAAGAAAAAAAGATCTAAAGACTTTAATTTGTAGTTAAAATATCTAGTAGTTGAAAATGGTTTCAATTACATTCTTCTCACACTTTAATTGGCCATAGAGAGTATTTAATTGAAAGTCCATTGCAAAAGCAATTGAATATTTATTTAATTAAACAGTAATGCAAGTAATCTGGCTATGTCTATTCATAAAGAAGCACTGATTATTCTTTTTAGACTTTATAGGCAAATGTTTTAGAACGGCTTCTGGGATAATTATTTTACTTGGAAAGGTCGAATGAAGACAAATAGTTTATGAATTTCTAAATTAATCAGGTGATAGGGAAAGAAATAGGTTGTGTCATCTGTGTCTAGAAAACCACCTAGACCTTCTCTCAGAAGTGCTGTAATTTTGCCCTCTTTTACTCATACTATCGATTTGAGGTTCTAGATAAGTTGCTTTCCAGGCAAGTGAAGTTTTTCTTGGTACCAGGCTGCCTTGCTAAATGTTTATCCCAGAAACTCCATCTTTATAGGAAAGTTCTTACTCTAAATGCAGTCTGGTCTCTGCCTCTTTGCCTCTTGGCAACAAAGTAGCTTAGGATAACCAAAATAAGCTCAGTTGTCAAATTTTGATGTGTTGAAACATAAGATGAATCCCTCAGAAAAAAACTGAGCTAATACCGTGACGGTTTCTGATATTTGGGCTACAGCACAGGAATCCTTACTTTTGAAAGTATTTGTTAAAATGCTGCCAGTGTGATTCCTATGTATTTATTCATAAGGTCACTTGCCCAAGGTTAAAGCATAATATTTGATGGGTCCTAATCAAAGAAGTTCAGTTGTAGAACAGTTATTCTCAGGTTCATAATTTTTTTAGCACAGCTCCATGATAACTGTAATTTACACAGAAAAAATAATTACACAAAATACATTTCCATTTCCAACTGTGTTGACTAATTTATCTGAAATTCTAATGTCTAGAAGTATTTCTTCCATAAAATTAGAAATATAAGTCAAAATTACTTTCTTTCTTCTACTGCCTTCTCACTATTTACAACCACAGAAGAATAACTTTCAAGGTTCATCTCTTAGTTTGAAAGACCAAACCATTCTTTTTTTCCTATTTTGGACTTAACGATGTGAATAATGTAGTACGTGAAGACCCCTTCTGCAAATGTAGGCACTTTTATAACATTTTAAAGGATTAATTTGTGATAGATAGGGTATCATGATTTCTCACCTTTTCTCTGGAAATGGATTCAACAGCAAAAGCCACCAACACTCAAAGTCGTGACATAGAGAGTCTGTTCATATAGGATCCCTAGAACACTGTTTATTTTCAGAACTTCGAATACAACAGCAAGTTAGTCACTGTTAAACAGAGTAATGAAATTGAACTTTGAGTTCCAAGATTTAGTCTTTATAATTTTTTCTGCTTGCCAAAAGTAAAGTGTACATTAAAAAAACAAATGCTGTCTGATTTTCTGAGAAGGTTTGTGTGGGAAGTAGGTTTTCTGCTCTGCAATTATTAAGATTCCTTGTGTCTTGTTTTGTGGGTGGGTTTTTTGTTTTTTGTTTTTTGGTTTGTTTTTTTGTCTCTTCTGGGTCTGGATAATATATAAAGCTCCATCCACCTTCTAAGATGCCTGATAAATGCTATTATGTACTAATATTTTTTTTCTCCACTTATTTTTATTTCCTTATTTTAGTACATTTACACTTCAGAACAAAATTTAAAAATTTAGAATGCACGTGTACTGTTCAAACAATTGTGTAAAAATGACAATGAAACTGTATTTTAATGTTATTAATTTTTAAAAAGTTAAAATCCTTTTTACAATCTATTCTGTTCTAGACAGATCCATTCTTTGTGAGGAAAACAAAGATGTTTTTCTAATTTCTTTCCAGAAAAATTCCCAGTTCCTCTGTTTATGAATCTTATAGTAATGAACTTTCAGAATAAGTCCCAAATTTACACCATAGTTGCCTCATTTCTTATTTGTTTTTAAATTAATGAATATTGTGGCATTTTTACTTGTACCTTGAAAAAAAATATTTTGACCTTTTCTATCTTTTTTTTTACATGAAGATACAATGAAAAGTTTGTGAACTTAATGCTTGCCTTCAAGAAGTACTTGGTTTGTACTCTTTGAAACTGTAAACTAAATTATTTTGGAGGAGATTTAAAATGGGTATCATCTACATATAAATTGGTTTTAGAACCAAAGGGGGCCTGCAGTCAGTATATATTATAAGAGTCTATCACACTGTCTAATGTATTAGATTTTATTAAGTACTATAAAACAGCATGAGATGTTCTCAATAGAAAGCAAATTGAACTGAAACAGATAATTAATTACTGAAACTCTTAATTTTTTCAACAGAGTGCAGACCAAACTGCATTTTTTATATGTTTGCTTGTTGCATATTGCATCATAAACCTGTCAGCATAAACTCTGGCATGCCTAAAACAATCCATATGCTTTTCATTCAAGGTTTTAACATTTTCAACACATAGTATCTGTTTTGCATACACAGAACTACCTTACTCAGTTGGAATAAATGAATCCATTAACAACATCCATATTAAAATGTTTTTCTATACTTAAAAAAATGTCAATAGATATATTTAATGGAGCCCTCAAATATCATCTAACTCGACCATGGTGAGGAATGTCCGATTTATGGGAAAATGATGTTTCTAAAACCCACCAAAACTGTATGTTAACAACCCTTGGAGAAGGACCTCTAAGAATGTAGATCTTGTTCTACTGCTCTCTAGACAACCTGTTGTAAAGTCCCTTATCTATCAAAGTTTCTGTTTAAAAATCTTTGTAAAGAGGATTCCTATATTCCACTTAATACTAATTCACTCCATCTCTGAAAAGCAAGTCTGAAGACTTAAAGATAGCTGACTTGTAACTAAAATTGTTTATTGTCTTTCACCACACTGATGGCTTTAGGAAAATAGAACCTTCTAAAAATATCCCAAACACCTCAGATATGAGATTCTTACAATTTTGAAATAGGGAATATTCTGCTGTGGAGAGGGCATAGGTTTTTTTCTGAGATCAGAATTTGGATACAAAATAGCATCTCCTCCAGAAATGATTGGAGAGAAAATAAATAGACTTTCTCCACTGTGTCTCTTTAAGCACAATGTAATTATACAGCTCTTGAAAACTAAATTTATACTGGTCAAAAGGTTACACTATATGTATTCTGCAGTCATGTGTACAGTTTCCTAAGGCAACTGCAAATTAATTAATGTATTGAATCCATACATAAAGCAGCAGTTTTTCTCATGCCCTATTTAAACCAATTCCTTTCTGTACCAGCTTACAGTTCAGAACATCCTCTTCTGTATTGATTTTGTTGACTGAATATCACAAGATATTTAAAAATACCAAAGGAAATAATCTGTTTTTAAATAAGCAGTGCAAAAATCCATTGGATCAGCTGAAGCTACAGTCCACTGCATTTCAGTTCATATTTTTTGTAGTGTCTTTGCTATGAAAGTTCCCTGTTGAATTAGGAATAAATTATGAAGATGCATTTGGGCTATGGAAAATAACAAAAACTGTTTCAGAAACATCTGGGTCTAGATAGCATATATTTTTTTAGTCTTCTATGTAAAAAGTACAAAATTACAAACCCTATATGCTATTGCTTAACATTGAGGATTGTGTTAATTGGGAATTTGCTTTGAGTAGTTAAGTTCAGCATACTTTAAAAAGTTCTTGTGGCTTCATTCTTTTCTTTATGTAGAGATTTTTTAGATCAATTTTGCTTGCAAATGAACTGTAATGAACTACTTAAATATGCTGATCTACTGCAGTTACAATTCTTTACCTCTTTGTTCTCCTTTTTGTGTGTGTCTTATTTGTTCCTTACATTTCTATACTCCACTAGCAAAAGAAAAAAAAATTAAGCATCCCATGAAACCCAGCTGTTATACCTGAAATATCACAGATAGAAAATCTTAAATATGGGTAAATTATTTCCGTTATCTGTAAAAGAAATTGTCTTCTGACAGGCTTAGAATTTTACTTCCTCAGGCAAGGTCTCCCCTCATTGGAATAATGTGTATTATTGACATTCAAATAAAGACTGACAGATGTGGGTTTGCCATATATCAACTTTGAATGTCACCTCATTTTCACAGTGATAATTGAAGTTCCTTATTTGCATAGAAAATTCTCAGTGGATCAGACTTTTTATGTTGTAATAAAATTAACTGAAGTTCAAATAAAAATTCTTTCCTTGTTATCTTTCAAAACAAAAAGATTTTTGTTGTCTGCAAAAACTGCTGAAGTTTAGAGAAAAAAAAGATAATAAGGCTTTGCTGAGATAACACATATTATTCAAAGACGTGTAGCAAAGTCAAGAGGTGGTTAACATTCTTTGAGTCAAATCTGTTCATGACACACATTCTTCATACATCTTGCTATAAACTAGTAGATGCATTTATGAGTAACTTATAAAGTTTTATATCAACACCTTAAAAATAGCATTACTGTGAAAAATAATGCTTCATATTTTTCTGCAAGGTTTTTTTTTATTTGTACTCTTCTAGAGAGTATGACTATATAAACATTCACACAAACACAAAAAAGGGACAGGGAAAATAATAAAACGGGAGATACAACGAATGAATGGAAAGCAACTGATTTTTTTTAATATGAAGAAAAAGACTGTGGAAGTGTAATTTAAAATGTGGAGAAAGAAACTAATAGTCACTGGATGTCTATGTTACCATGGTCTTTTCTATAGCTCTAAGAGGTCCTTCAGGGTTAACACTAGGTTGTGAAAAGTGCTTTAATTCATAGAATAAGTGGTCTCTGTAGGAGTTTATCAGCAGTTGGAAGCAGTTTATAATGTTTTCTCATGTAAGCTAGGAGGCACTTAGGAAAAAAATTCAGTCTTAAGTAAAACAGGTCTATGGAAGATGTACCTCCCTTGTTCTGAAATTCTTTAAAATATTGGTAAGTTAGGACTCTGCTTTCTATGGTAAATTATACCTAGACACCTAGCTAATTAACCTCTTTTTACCAGACTCCTGCTTTCTCAGATTCCAAAAGATTGGAATTATTTACTGGTTTAACTATTCATAGGTACCTTGAGTTCTTAATTTATAGATATTTGCAATATTGAATTGCTAATATGGAAATGCTGAAATTCTCCACTTTGTATACCAGGGTCTTTAGCCCATTTTAATTTTCAATGAAAAAAACTATGGTAGTTCTACATCAATTTAATTTTTTGCTGCTTTTTCTATGATCTCCCTGTATCTAAAGTCTTATTTTGTTTTTTGAGAAGAGATGTTGAGACTAGGAATACGGTCCCAGTAAACTTGGTTCTTACAGAAACATGTAATATGCATGAGATACTTTTTCCTGTAAGCAGAGAGACAACTCTGTTTGTGAGCTTGTTAAGATTTTGTTCTTGGAAATATTGCAAACATACCAAATGACTTGACTGCTCTGGTGATTTTCAGAAACTCTAGTGCTGCATACAGAGAATTTATATTATATGTAAGACAGTAAACCATATAGAAAAGAAACTCTTTTCTGGTGTCCACACCAGCAGTCAGTCTGGCTGTGACTACTGCATTAAATTGTCCAAGCCTCTACAATGAGGCAACTGCATTGAACCTTTTAGGAATGATCCCTGGTCTGAACTAACTCCCAAACTTGCCCTTAATTTCCCTGGGATTGTGTCAGCTAACACTGTTACAAAGCATCCCAAATTTCTCTCCTTACACCTTCATCAGGAGCTGAGCATTATAGACAGCTCAGCACGGGTACCTGGGCCCCACCACAGCTTAGGGCACTAAGCTTAGCACTTTTCTTAGAATTTTTCTTGTTTCATTTCAGTTGTCTTCAGTTGAGATGCACTAATTTCTTCTTTCTTATTTGAATTTTAAAACTTTTTTTTTCTTTCCTTTTAACCTTTCTTACTATTTCTTACTGATCATTAAAAAAACCTCTTTTAAGCAGTTGGCTACATATATGACCATGTGAAGATTTATCTTGCAGGTTTCACTCAAAATGGGACCTCCTTTCCGCTGCAAAACTAAAAAAAAAAAAACCTTATTTATGATAGCAAACTCTGAAACAGAAGGAAATTACAATAAATATAAACTTCTTAAAGTGGTTTTCTGAAATGGTACGGTAAAAAAACAAGGATAGCACAGTTAAGTATTAAACAGAATATTCTTTCCTTTCCTTTCCTTTCCTTTCCTTTCCTTTCCTTTCCTTTCCTTTCCTTTCCTTTCCTTTCCTTTCCTTTCCTTTCCTTTCCTTTCCTTTCCTTTCCTTTCCTTTCCTTTCCTTTCCTCTTACCTTTCCTTTCCTTTCCTTTCCTTTCCTTTCCTTTCCTTTCCTTTCCTTTCCTTTCCTTTCCTTTCCTTTCCTTTCCTTTCCTTTCCTTTCCTCTTACCTTTCCTTCCCTTCCCCGCCCTTCCCTTCCCCTCCCTTCCCTTCCTTTCCTTCCTGCTTAGCTTCAGACTTCAGCTATACTTTTAACCCAATTAAATAAAAAAATTCAAAATGAAAATTAACTACTTTGAATTGCTAAATTTCCTTCTGTATAAATCAATAATCTATACAGATTAACAAAGGATGTGTTTTGGCAACAGTTAGCATGCTTTTGTTGCTCCATTACACACATAACTCTAATTAGAATAAACAGACTGTTTCACATCAAAAACCTGAAAATACATAATGGATTAGAATTTTATTTCAATATCAAACTGATTGCTTGTAATTCTATAATTTACTCTTAACACATTGATTTTAACATTTAATTTACAAGTTCGTTATAAAATTACAAAATTGTAAAATCCATATTGGTGGTGAATTTGTGGGAGTTTTGAACAGCGCTGAGCATTGTATAATTTGTTTTGGTGAAGGAAGTAAGCAATGATTGGCATTTTACATGTGTTTCTTACATTATATTTATATTATCTTAAATTATCTTTAGATCAGCAGAACCAGTGCCATACTCAACATTTGCAGTCATGCGTAATCATATCTTATTTGAGATTTTCTAGTTGTCAAACCCAGCTCGAAAGAATGATAATAACTATTTATATATTATCTCATGGAGGATAACACTATTTTGAAAAACTCTAGTTGGCCATGTATACGGAGATATTTGGGGATAATTATCAAGAAAATAAATTAAAAAAATTTAAATATATTAGAAATTCTCATCAATTGATTTCTTCCTGAATTCTTCATTTAAATGGACATGTGAAAACAAACTGTGCAATATACTGAAACATAGGAGAGTATGTGGGACTTCTAAATATTTTGATAGCAAGGTTTGTATTCCATCCTGAATTGTTTTCAAGCTGGTGTCAATGTATGTTCTACAGTTTTCTGGGAGCTAGTAGGTATTTATAAATGTATATCTACTACAGTCAGCCTGGATCAGTGTCATATTTCAAGCCTCTCAGAATCTTCATATAAACTTGTAAGGTCTACTGTGTTCTTTGAGGGGATATTTTTTGGTCTGTGGTTAAATTAAGTTTTGTGCAGCACATAGGAGCAGTTGTTAGAATTTCCTATTTAATGTGAGACTTATTTATATTTTACACTACTATTGTAATTAGCATGTTGTGCTATATTGGCAGTAAGTTGGGACAGTTTTGTCCAGCCAAATATTAAAAACACAACCAATTGCCAGGATAACTGTTAAAAGCATTTTCAGCCAACATATCCATTACCCCTGCAGATTTTTCTCCTGGGAGCTGCGGAAATTTGGCACGATGAGTATTTTTTCTTACAGACATAGGAGAGTGAACTGGACTTTTTCAGTGCCCACATTCAGAGATGGCTTATTGTAGTGAAATGAGGCAACCAGGTGCCACTAATTGCCAGGGAGTGAGCATGAGCTTGTGTTAAGCCCACCTGTGCCTGATTAGGGTGGGCCCCAACTGCGCATGAGCAGGACCAGGGGGCCAATAAAAGGTGAGGCTTGAAGCAGAGGCTCAGCTCACTCCAGAGCAAGCCAGCAGAGAGGTTAGCTGCTCTTGGAGCAATAGCACTGATCCAGGCCAGTCAACCCTGAGGGCTATGTATTCAGAGCACTATTCGTGAGTTTCAGCTGAAACACCTGGTTGGACCTTGGAGCATCGTACCCTAAGAGAGGTTTGTCTTGCAACAGCTTGTAACCTTGTAAATAGTGGGATCCAGCTACACTCTAATTTCTAAACCTCACTAGTATCAGTCTTTATTTGTTATTCTACATACAGCAGATGTAAAAGAACATACAGGAACTAATGACAAACACCAAGTCTTCATAGTTGTTTTTTTCAAGCAGTGTTAAATGCGATACAGAATTCTTTTGCATTTGTGTATGCCTTCATTCTCAGTAGGGATTTTGCTGGCTTTTTCCAATCTTGTATAAATGGTTATATAGCAACATGAACATGAGAACACATGAGATTCTTACAAGGCTCCTTACAAGTTAATAGATTTTAATTATTTTTGGGTGTATAACAACTAGATATCCGTATCTTACAATGTTATCTTTCTTGATAACAAACAACCTATACTGTTCTTCTTTTGTATGATATTTTTCCTCTAATGTCTCTTGCGTTATTAAAGTGCACGTGAACCTACCTATGTACTTAGGTAGGTATTTATTTTCTCCATTATTTTCTAGTGTAATTCCCACCAGCTAAAAAAGGTGAAGGAGCAGTTACTGATCACGATATCATCTTGGGTTTAGTTGAGTATTATATGCAGATTCAATTCTGTAAACTGCTTGCTGCTTTATTTACCTGACATTTAATCTCCCCCCAGCCTATGGAAACACTTGAAGCAATGAAGTCTTGCTATGCTCATGTGTCTGCTGTTTTGATGTCAGCCTCATTGAAAGTCTCTAAAGAGCTCCCTTTCTCTTTTCTATCCAAAAATGGGCTTTGAGGAATGTTTTGCTTCAGTTGGTTTTCAGTGAGAAGAAAGTAAATGTGTTCTTTGAGATTCAATGCAGGCACTATCATAGGGCTTCCCTTCCCTGCCTTCCCAAAGGAGTATCTCTTATGAAAAAAGCTAATTCCCATTCTCACCTCCAGTGGTTTTGTTAAAAAAAAATCTGTCTCTGTGTTGCTATTGTTTAGGAACCTCACAGTCCCCAGAGATTTCTCAGTCAATCAAATCAGGCTTCAAATAATCCATCTGATGCTCTGTGCCTACTATTTATCAGAATATCTGTAAATATCTCCAACCTTTCTTGTGCTTCAAAATATTTGAAGCACCTGCATGTTTTTATTTGTGAACTTGAAGCAGCTTGGGAAAAGTACAATATTCTGTTTTGTGTATTCTCTCATGGAGTGCCTTGCACAAATTAAATAAAAGTTCAGGAATAAATAAGACAATGTTCAGTACAACACTGAAAACTATTTCCATAAACATATGCATTGTTTATGCATATGTTGTACACATGCACACATATATACTGCACTTGCTTAGTGAGATGACTTTCTTTGGATAGGGATGGCCATTTATTTCATCCAGTGTTTAATACTATTTCTGAATCCATATGAACATAGAATTAAAGTAGAAATTATCAAATGGGGTTTCATTGTATATATGTAGCTATCATCATATAATTTTCTTGAATATATTATTTGTGAACAGAATACCTTTATAATGGTACAAATAAATAGAAAATAAAATGTTTCCCTAGATCAAGAAATTTTGTTACACAACAAAATATACAAATTTATTAAAATGAGCAGTTCAGAATGTCCTGTTTACTCTATTAAGTACTGGATGTATCAAACCCATCTGTTTACAAAAGACTTCATGACTTTAAATGTTTTTTAGATCTTTTCACTGTACAAAAGAAAAAGCTATCCCCTGTCATAAACAGATGATTAGATCATAGTACCCAACAGCTTTGCAAACTGTCTCACTATGCTAGTCCATAAAAATCTTCTTAGTCACTAAGCTTGACAATGATAAGATAGTTTGGTTTTTTGTTCTTTTTATTGCTTTTAGGTTGGATTTTTTTGAGGTTTTTTTTTTATTTCAGCCTGACACACACAGTTTATCTTTTTAGTAAATGCCTTTCTCTTTTGGAAAATTGACAAGGAATACATCCCTGGTAGCTAATGCCTGTTATCATTTCAGTTTTACAGATGATAGATTTTCTTCTAACTATCCTCAAGGGTGATCTTTGCTGTCAGTGTCTACCTTGTGCACATCTTCTAAATAGTTGATAGAAATTTCTGGTGTCTTGACTGGGATGAGATTTTTCACCCACTTAGATAAAAATTCAACCTGTTTTTGAAAATATTGTGAAGGACGTGCTTTGTGTGACTGAGCTGTGAAAAACTCAAAACAAAACAAAACCATTCCCTAAGCTTATTAATTTGGGGGGGAAAGAGGGAGATAAAAAAGCAGAAAAAAATCTTTCCATCAGAGTAAATCAATATGTATTAGAACTTTTTTTTCTTCTCAAATGAAGAAATGTTCTTTACAAATTATATTTTAGTATATGTCTCTACTGAATACCTTTACAATACAATTAGGAATGTGAAGTTATGAGGAAGACTTTGTCATGTAATTTAGTAGGAACTCAACTTTCAACAGCATAGAATCCCTTTTCTATTAGTCTATTTCCATTTTAAAATCTGAAAGCACGTTATATATAACATTTCTGCTTATAAGATTACTTCAAAAGCAAAAAACACTGGCATTTGAATCTTCCAAAAATGTTTATATTTGTAACAGTTCAATTTACAGATGAAAAAAACTCAGTAGGAAATATTTCTATTATTATGGAAAGGTTTGATTGTAAAATGCAAAAGCAAATTTGATCCTTGTAGAATATCAAAAAACCCCTAGAGTTATATGTAAATTTGAAACTCCAAATTAAATTCCTTTTCTTCAGTGGAAGTACACAAAGTATTTGTCTATGACTAAAACCTATGTACAGATTTCAGAAGGATCCCTCTAAACTGGAATTTTAACTATAGTAAGAGACCTTGGAAACTGTCCCTGAAAGAGCTATTCACTGAGGATAGCTCCTTTGAAGTTAATGTATGGACCTAGCCTCATAAATGTTTACTTTCTGGCATTATTCTACTTCTAAGGACGTGAAAGCAAAACACAACTGGGATAGCAATGACCACTCAGTCTGCATTTCTTGCAGCAGAAGGTCAAGGAACAGGGAAAAAAACCACACTTCACAAGAGCAAAATTCATGAAGCAAGAGAAGCAGTGGAGAAGTTTTAGTGGAAAATACATGGAAACAATTTTTTTAGGATGATAGTTGGGAGTTCTTTAAACAGAACCATAGGGCACAAGCACAAGTTATTTCAAGCAATATAAAGCTAGGCTGGTCATGCTAGATCAACTGGCTTGTACTGTGAAATACTGCAAAATGGAAAAATACTGAAATTTAAGCTGGAGAGATAATTAAGTATGAAAGAATTTCTTAAACTTTGTTAAGACAAGTCATGTAATGAAGAATGATCAAAATCTTTTTAAAGATTCTATCGACTTGATAGTATAGAAATGTCTCCTTTAAATATCTTTAAAAATGACAGACAAGCCGTTTTGCCAGTCAGTGAAAGAAGAAAATTAGTGCTAGAAGACAAAATGCTTAATGTCTTTTTGATTCAGTCTTCAAAAATCATCTGTGATTAGCTGGGTATCAAGGACAGAGTTGTAAAATAGGGAAATTACAGTTTGGAGAGTGCTTACACAAATTGGATATTTTCAAAGCAATTGTATTTGGTGAAATTGACAGAGGAGTACCTAGAAAATAGATCTGTTTTCTCTGGGAAACTATGGATGATAGGAAAAGGTTCCAGAAGATCTGAAAAAAGAAGGGTTGTGTCTATAATAGAAGGAAATATGTAAGGAATACATGCCATTAGCATTCAGAAACCTTTATTGATACAATGTGAAGTAGCAGATATCTCAGTAAGTGACATGTGGAAAATTAACTATTTCAGATGAGAGACAAAAACTTGGGAACTTTTTCTGGGCTGTAGTTATCTAAAGAAAAAATTCTACTAAGTAGAATCCAGAGGTTTTTCCTAGGTCTGTTGCTATGTGATATTTTCATTAGCAACTTGATGAAGGAACAAAAAGTGTGCTTGTCAATTTGTAGACAATCCCACCTGGGATGGACTTCAGGTATATTGGATATCAGAATCAACATGTTAAATGATCTCAACAAATTTGAGACATAGTGGAAAAACACAGGCAACAGTCCAGTAAGTTAAAACGAAAATTCTGTGTTTAGGTGCAAAAGATCAGCTACATAAATCCAAATCGGGGAAATAGTTGGGCATGTGAAATCTGGCAGAAAAAACTTGTGATTAAAATTAACAAAAAAGTGAACAATGACAAATATTGTCATAATGTTATAACAAAGATAAACACCAAACTGGGAATTATAATCAAGATTGTAATGTGTGAAATCCTTCTGCTCTGCCAGGTACTGATAAGTGCTATACAGACATCTTGCATGAGGTTTTGGGCACCATAATTCGAGAATTTGAATGAATGCAAGAGTCCAGAAAAAAAGGAATTAAAATCATCATATATTTAGAAAACACTATTCATACATAAATACTGACTAGTGAGAGTTCTTCATGAAGAAACACTACAGGAGCTAAACATGTATGATCCAGAGGATCACACACTTCAGATTTGGATGAGGCTTTAAAAAGAAAATGCAGTCTAGAGAAAAACAAAACAACAACAACAAAACAAAAGGAAAATAGAAAAATATGAAAGTTATGTATTTTGATTTTGGGGAAAAAAATAATTTCTATGAACATGAAGTCCAAAGGGAAAAATTATATTCACATCTTCTGTAAGACACCTTTACTTCTAATCATTGCCTTTTATTGTTAATTACCATAAGGAAAAATTTACACAATTTCAGTGTCAAATAATCTTTTGTTTAGTCATCTTGAAGACATAAATCCTTAAGTGGAAAATATCTCAAAAAGCTAGTTTTGCTTAGATTAACATGTTAAAACATTCCAGTATTCAATCCCTTTCACAAATATCCTTATTATGGGCTGATTGCTATAGAAGCAAAGAGATGTGATATTTTTCCCCTGCCTCTGAACATAGCCCTGAATTATGTTCATTATTTAATTTTCCACTGAGCTTCTATCTTTGGAAGAATCAAATTTATAATACTAGTGGCTAATGAGACCTGGTTTTAGTGTCGTGCTCTGTGGCTGATTCCTTCTATGGTGGTCATGTAATCACTATAATATCCATCCATTGTGGCATAATAGGGCAGTGAACATTTCTCACACCAAGGAATAAAGAAGTGAAACTGTCTACTCAGTCTAGCACATTTTTCTACCAAATTAATTCAGATTTTTTTTTTTTTAATTTCAAAATTTAAATTAAATAAATTTTCAAAAAAATTTTTTTTAAATCAGCATTAACTTCTCTTTGTTCCTCAAAGTAAGCCCTTAGCTGTAGATGTAAGTCTATGTTCAATGTGATACACAGAATTAATTTCATTAGTGAAGACCATACAGGCTCAGCATATATAAGCAATGGAAGCAGTTTATTCAAGTATGAGGAGACAATATGATAATTTTATCCTGAAAACTTATGTTTTTATCTCATATTTGACCAGTATAGCCGATGCAATGGTACTCGGCTGTGGCAGTAAAAGGGAAAACAAAACAGAATAGTAGTTCTGAATAGTAGCCATGAGTTAAGTTCAGTATTGTCCTAACTATAGGCAAAGCATAAACCCCTACCTGAAGGTGTGGAAAGGCCAAGCTGTATAAGGCTTTGAGCAACATTATCTAGTTGAGAGGCATCCCTGCTCATGGCAGGGTTGTTGCAGTGGATGATCCCTAAGGTCCCTTCCAACCTCAGCCATTCTGTGATTCTACAATTT
Source organism: Calypte anna (assembly GCF_003957555.1). Taxonomy (NCBI): domain Eukaryota; kingdom Metazoa; phylum Chordata; class Aves; order Apodiformes; family Trochilidae; genus Calypte; species Calypte anna. The sequence goes on from NC_044246.1 coordinate 73,195,480, forward strand.
GTTTGTTTTCTTTTCCTCATTATAGCTCATGATGAACAAGTGTGTATCCATGGGTACACGCTGGGAATAGTGCAAAAAATAGTGTGAGTTCCAAGAGAAGTGCCAAGAGACATAGCAGTGGTTGAAAAAAATCATGTTGGTTGCACCTACACTTTGTGAAGGTGGTAAGGTCTTGGTCACAGGTGCTCCAGGCACAGGAAAAGAGATTTTTCCTACAGCCTGTTGAAGTTTTCAAACAGATCCTGGTGGAATAGGAGTTTTCCTTAAGCTCATAGAGTACCTGACATTGGAACAGAGGAAAATGTTGAAAAAGGAAGGAGTTGCAGAGGGAAACTCTTGTGGACTGATTGCAACTGCTAATGCGTGACCTCCCCTGTTGCCACTTGAGGTAGAGTTGGGGAGGAAAAGGATCTGAAAATGAAGGAGTGAAACTGAATCTCAGAAGAGGCATATCTGTGGGGAAGGTGTTCTAGGTTTTTTCAGTGTTTTTCAGCACCCTTCTCTAATTGGTAAAAAATAAAATTAATATTTTGCAAATTGGGACTATTTTCTTGCATTGTCAAATTTCATTTAATGAATCTCGATGTATTTATTTCTACCCACAAGATTTTCCATCCTAATTTGTCCTCCTTTCCTGTTGAGGAGGAGAAGTAAGAGAGAGAGGCTGTGTGGACGTCTACCTGCTGGCAAAGATGCCATGGAAGAACCACAATTTTCCTTCATGCTTAATGGGTCAAGATAACGAAGTGGTTTTTATGGTCTTAAGACTCTGTTTTGGAAGGATCAATTTTTCCTGATTCTCTATACGTGTTAAAATATCTTCCATGGGCAATTTTAATACATAATTTACTTCCACAGTTTTTAATTTCATTGGTTTAAAAATTAATTTTAAAAAAAATTGCAGGGATTTTATCTGAATTCATAACAAGGCTATATTATAAAAATGGCAGAAGTGGGAACAAAATGTATCACAGCCCAAAACAAGGTCGGGGATAAAAACAAGAAAAGGAAATGAAATTACTGCTTTCTCCTTGTTCTCATGATATTGCTTTATTACTAATGTCTGATGTCATGTCAGAAAATAAAGAAGAGTGAAGACAACTTTCCTTACTTATGGTGATGGTATTCAGTCTATTAGAACATTATATCATGAATATTTTTGAACATTTGGCTGGCTATGACACCTTTTTATTATTGCAGCATCAGAGAGGTGAACACCATTAAAAAGAAAGAAAAATAATTAAATAAATTAAATTGTCTACCAAAAAATGCAAAATCATTTGTCATGCTATCACTAGGCTGTCACTACATTTAGCTGGTAAAGTGTGAAATTCCATAATGTTTGTTTTAAAAGCTACCTTTCAACAGCTTGTTGCAGAGAGATCATTTTCAAGGAAACATGTCCCCATAGAGGGTGAATTATATGTTTGTGATAGAATAAAATAAAAAGTGGGGTTAACCATCTCTAACCTCCAAGGACCATATGCAAATATTTCAGATTTTATTTTATGTTGCTCAGATAATTAAGGAATCTAGATCATAGGAATCTATGAAAACCACTCTTTTCCTATTAAAGATGGTTTCTCAAAGTAAAACTTCATTTGAACTTCTTTGATATATTTGGTAATCTCTCTTTCCCATGTCAGACTTAATGATGAGTTAAAACAGAGGTGACAATTTCACAGCCAAGCATGTAGTATTTGGAGAAGAAGGGAAGATAAACAAAATAAAAAGAAAAATTGTAAAAGTCTATTGTTTCCTAGGAATGCTGCAGTGAATGCACTGAAGCAGGTCAGAAAGTCACCTCATCCACCTGCTCCCAGTCTGTTCAGACTGTAGATGCAGCATAGATGTATGTGTTTGTGTAATTAATTCAGAACAGATAAGTCTGAGTGCTCTAAAAAGAGGCTTTCACTGATAAATTTGAAAATTTACTTTGACAACCTTTTTTCTGCTATGGGCAAGGGCAGTTTAAGTCATGACAGAGATAAGGGATGAAAAACCTTTTGAACTGATTTCACATAAGCTGTAAGTGCATCTGCCAGAATGTTCTTTTTGATACCATCATTGAGAAAGCTTTGATCACTATAAAGGTGTGCTCAATGAATGAGAATACTTATTAATAAAACTATCACAAAAAGGCACAACAGTATGCCAAAGTGAACAAAAAAATCTCCTGAAAAGTATTAGGTATGTAAAAAAGACACAGAAAAAAATGTTTTTTCACAATACTGGTAGCTGATTTTTGTTATTTAAGTATTTGTTTATTTTTAAACAAAATAAAACTGGACATCTTTTACTAAGGCTGTTTCCTCTTCTGTTCTGGAAATGCTAAGAGGAAAATACTATTGTCAGAATTAAGAAAGCAATCTCTTCCTGTTCCTCTATCAGTTAATCATCATAATAATGCAACCACTGTGGCTTCATTAGGTTTTATTTTAATGCAGTAGACTATGTCTGCCTCTCTGATTATTCCAGAATTGCATTAAAGATTATACTAAACTCCAACAATAGGTTCTGCAGAGGTAGCACATGTTATCCAGAGAAAGCAGGTTCAATCAAAATAAATTTATGCTTCAATCAAGAACTTGAAGGGAGAGAGAACAGGGTCATTATTCTGATATATAGTACTAAATGTCTGGAATATAAATGAATGTCCCAGTCTATGTCAGGGAGTCCCATTACATGAAACATGCAACAAGATATTTGTAAGAAATGTAAATACCTTATTTATATTTATGAAGCATAATGTTTAATGCTATCTCTGTGATCATGAACAGCACTTTTATAATAACTTTTCCAAAGTTTTTGTGTAAGTTTGAGTAAGTCAGGTATCAAAAGTGTGTTAAAAGCAGAAACACTGATACCAAAATTCATTATTATTTTTTCTTATTTATATGCATTTCTTAACATTGGTATCCTACTTCCTCAGGGTAATAAAGTCATATTTCTTAGAAAATCTCTTTTGAGCTTTTTTAGACACTGTGAATGTGTATTTATTTATAAGTGTGACTGTGGGCACTACACATGAAACTGTTTTAAAGCTACAGGATAAAAGCTTTATGTAGGATGTACTCAGTTATCATCTAGTAAGATGCACAATAACCTGAAATATTTCTCTACTTTTAAAGGATATATCTAAGGTTCCTTTTAATCTGAGTAGTCTGGGATGTGGAGGTTGAGAGCAGGCTTTGCTGCTACAACTGTGAGGTGGTGGAGTTCACAGTCCTAAAGAGGGGGAAAAATGCAAACAGTAGGCTCACAGCCCTGAAGTTCAGAAAATAAAACCTTTTCATGTTCAGTGAACTTTATCTAACAATCCCATGCAATGACTAAGGACTGAGCAAATGTCAATTTTATCTTCAAGAAGAGTGTGAAGGAGGATGTGGAGAAGTACAGATGTGTCAGCCTCACCTTAGTTCCTGGCAATGGAACTCTGATGGAATAAATAATTTCAGATGTTTTTTCTGAACATAAGAAGGACAAGAGGGTGATTTGGAATAGTCAGCATAGATGGATGAAGAGGAAATGGTGCTTGACCAACCTACCAGACTTCTATTCTTAAACTTCTATTAGTAAATGGGAGGGGAACAATGAATGTCATCCTCCCTTCAGCAAGACTTTTGACATTTTTAGTCACCATCTGGGTTAGTAGGATGATAGGATGGTCTGGACCTCCGTGATACTTTTATCCTAAGATTGTACAGTCATGAAAACTTCCTAGAGGTCTCCTACTCTTCTTGCTGCTACTCCTTACGATCAGACTAATTTCAGTTTTATCTAATGACATCCAATAATCTTTGCAAATACTTTGCTGCTCTATTCCTTTGCAGATATTATAATAGTACGCAAAAGAAGAGTGTGAATGTAAATTGTGGCTTTACCTCTCATTCCATCTCAGTCCAGCCTTAAGTCCACCCCAAAGATGAAGAATGAGGACAATAAGTTGGGAAAGAAATGTAGATTTATATCTGAGCCAAGAATGAGTATCAGTCTGGTGTTTTGATTAACTCAGTTCTCCACCTGTCATTTTTTCCCTATATATTTCTACTGCATGTCACTGATATTTTCATTTACAAATTCTTTATGACTTACTATTTACTAAGGTTACTCATATAAGAAGATCTGTCTTTTTCTTCAGTCAGGATTTAGAAGTAATTGTTTCTTCTTGGAGGTATTTAAAGATTTTTCACCCTGAAGTTCACCCAGTTCTTCCCTGAAAAAAGGATGGAATCCTACTTTTTCCTCATTAGAATAAAAGTATTTTTCCCCATAAACTTGTAAATGTCTACAAGTAATTTTTAATGCTTCATTTATTTGCAAATAACTCTTGGTCTCTAAGAGTTACAAAATTATCATCTTCACTTTCAATATCTTATTGGAAACTTAGACTTAAGAAAATACCTTTCAGAAGGAGTTCCACCTCAATGATTAAATGCATCTGTGACATAGACATATAACATTCTGATTGGATTTTATTCGTTATTCACACAAGCCACAAGATTCAATAAGCAATTTGATACAGAAACTCACTGGTGCCCAAATTATTAATTTTATTAATATTTTTAGAGTTCTAGACATTAGTTAGTAAACCTAAATTTTAAAGTAAATATAGAAATTCCCTAGCAAATATAGCATTCTGTGGACTAACATATTAATATGATGATTAATAATTGTATAATGTTCTTTTTTCTATTTCTTGTTTGTAGTCAGCACTAGTGAGGCTGCACCTCCAATACTGTGTTCAGTTTTGGGCATCTCACTACATCAGTGACATTGAGGTTCTGGAGTGAGCCCAAAGTAGAGCAATGAACTTGGGGAAAGGTCTGGAGAACACATCCTGTGAGGAGTGGCTAAGGGAATGGGGGTTGTTTTATCTGAAGAAAGGGAGGCTGAGGGGAGACCTTTATCATTCTCTACAGCTGCCTGAAAGGAGGCTGTAGCAAGGTGGTGGTTGGTCTCTTTTCCCAAGTAACAAGTGATAGAATGAGGAGAAATGACTTCAGTTTACAACAGGAGAGGTTTGGATTGGACATTAGGAAAAAATTCTTCACTGTAAAAGTTTTCAGGAACAGGAACAGGGTCCCCAGGGAAGCGGTGGAGTCACCATCTGTGGAGCTATGCAAAAGACATGTAGGTATGGAGGTTGAGATCATTTTTAATGGTGGACTTGACAGTGTAAGATTAATAGTTGCACTAGGTGATCTTAAGGATCTTTTCTAACCTAAATGATACCATGGTTTTATGTTTTTATTTCTATTGAGCATAGCATAATCCCGTAAAATGCTCTCTGTAAAATTGGTTTTAGCATACCTACTTTCAAAACCAATGCATTTTCTACCTGGATTATGTTGCTCTTAAGGTTTTTAACTTTTATTTCCTATTATTAGGAAATTATTATTTCCTATTACTTCCTAGTATGTTTTGTCTATTATCCTTGCCTAAGATTCCACATTACAGAATGTCCAAAATGTCTCCAAAATCTCTTGCTATTACTGTTTTTGAAAAATTAATCCTGGAGGAATTTTGAAATAAGATATCATTATGTATTTCCTCTTCTTGGTATTGATTCAACTGCCCACCTACAAACATTCTTCTGTTTTACAAAAACTCTTTTCCAAGTCCATTTAAAAACATCTAACTAAATGAGCTTGGGCCGTAATAGTAAAATATATTTTATGTTCCCATTTCCCCTTTTTACTTTAACAGTAAAGGCTCATACTCATCTCACCAATTTTTGTCATACTGTCCAAATCTGCTTTACAATTAAAGAAAAAAAGAAATATTCTAGAGAGCAATTCACCTTATCTGTTTTTCATCTCAGTTGTAGGCTAATAAATGACCTCTTTAACATTACTATATGCAGAAATAGCCCAGGTGAGTAGTTTGGGATAGACAACTACCTAGTAAATAATTAAAGTGGAAGTGCTGAAACCATTCCACAATGTATATATCCATAATTTAATGCACTGCTACTAAAAAGGTGCAAAAAAAATGCTACTTGAATTAGGTTTATCTACAATGGAAATATAATTATCATCAGTGAAGTTAAACTGTTAGAGCATACATGTTATGTCTTCCATGTTTTCTCAAAAATGGTACTTTAACATTCAGTACATAGATTTTTTTAGGCAAGCTTTGGTTCCTTTCTAAGTTGGGAAAACAAACCTGTGAACTGTTCTCGTCAGACACTAACCTAATCCATCTCTCACTTCTTTCTGTGCCTGGTCATATAGCTGATTAATGCTTTTTTTTGTTAGATTCTAGGTATGCTACTACCAAAGCAGGCTCACCCAGGCTTTGTCTGTCCCCGCCTATATTTACTGTCACAGTGTGTATGACTGCTGGGATAAGTTGTGATTAGATGACATTCAGAATAGTAAAACTGACTGTACATGAAACTTTGCATTTGCTTCTACTGCTCTGAGCCTTGAAAGCTTCAGAATCTGAGCTTAACCCCTGAGATGAGGACTTCTGGCTTTTTACTGCAGAGGAAGGAGACAGAAAATGCTCCAGGTTGCCTTATGCGGTTATATATTTTCAGCTTAAAGCAGCATATGGCCTGGTATTTCTGAAGCAGAATTTACAGACTTTTAAAAAAAAAAAAAATGAATTCTAACAAAGTTTGAAGTTAACAACTCCATTGCATTAGAACTTTGCCTGACGTTAGTCACTACCAGGTGAATACATATGTTAGCATTTTTTTCTTTTCTAAATACCATAAGTAGTATAGCTAGCTGCTGTGAATCTCATTCATTTAGTAAACTCATTCTAAAAGGCTGTCATGACATCTCTGATGACTACTTTACAACAAACATTTAAAATATACCACACCCTTCTTCCAAAGTACTTTGCAAAGACTGCAATGAAAACAGTTCTTCACAGCAAAAGGTAGTACACTAGTATGTGGCAGACCAGCAGAAGAAGCTGAACCTCTTGTGAAATAAAGGTTTCATAAAAGTTGAGAAGAAAATTTGCTTTTTATAGCTTATCAGCAGTGATTAAGTGGCTGAGAATAGACCACTGGATTTCAACACTACCTGCTTCCAGCCTATATCAACCTATATCAAGCCTGGCACTTTTCAGGTACTGGTGAAAATAATTCTTGGTTGGCTCAGTAATTCTAGGGAGCTGATTATGTTATCCATGCATATGCAGTGACCATAATTTGCTTCCAAGTGCATGAAAAAAATATGAACAGTAAATAATAAAGGAGTATAAAAATGTCCAACTGAAGCCTGGCTTAAAAATCAGTGCACTGTTTTCCATCATGATTTTAAGATACACAGACTGAAGAGGGAATAAAAATGATGGTGTATGTTTGCAAACTGTATGTATTAACAGATGCTCTGTCATATGACAGGTATTGACAACACCAATCTTATCCCCTTTCCTTTTCTGAAATTTAGAATATGTCTTTAGTAATTCACCAGTACTTACAGTTGCACAGATTAATTTTTTAGTGAAGAAGGATTTTTCCTTCCTGTGATTATTGAGAGAGGCATACAAAATGCTAATTCCATGCCTTAGAGGAATGTGTACTTACAGAAGCAAACACTATTACTCTATATGAAATCAACATAGAACTATGGGAGAGAACAGAATATTCTAATATTTAATGAACTGACTTTATTATTGAGCAAACTCTTTCTACTCTGGCCTCTGGGCATAATCTGATATAATTTATTATAAAACAAATCCAAATTACTTTAGTTTTCTGCTTCAGTGGGTAATTCCTTTCTGTGATTAACAAAGGTATGGAGCACAAATAAAAACTATAGACTAATAGCATTTTTTTTCAAACTAAAGGCCATCATATTTCTCAGAGGTAGAATAAGAATGCAATAATAAAGCTACAATTCCCGAATGTGACTGAAATAAATAACACATAAATGATTCATAAGTAGATAAGAAGCAGGTGTTTTACAGCTATGAATGCAGTGAAATGTTCAGATTAGCAATGACTTATTTATGTCCTATATTCATCCCATGTGGAATATGGATTAAATAGTTCTATAGACTAAAATTTATATACAACACCTAAGAACTTACCTTGAAGTTCATTTTTAATGACTGGCAACATGGTGCTCTCTGCTAGACGCCCTTTTTGAAGTAATTTTCTTTAAGTCCATTCTTATCTGCTATATATCACAATTATGTACATAACATGGATTGTCTAGGGGGGGGAGGAAGTCGTACAGAGCATTCCAGATAGGCATTTTCAGCTATGCAGATACTAAACAACTGCAGACTGAAAGTTAAAAGTTTTTATGTAATATATGCGATGGCAGAGGGAAAGCATATACCTGTGCTTTAAAACCACACACTTTTTAATGATAAATAATTTTACGAATGCTCTTACGATGCAGATTTCACTTCTGTAAATAGCTGTCTGTAAATTTCACTTCACTTCTGTAAGTAGCTGTATTTCTATCTGCATAAAACATTATACAATAAATTAATCCTAAAGCAATGGTACATAATAATGAGTACCTATAATATTTCCATATACAATCTGTGTAAACATTTAATTAGATATTATAAATCTATGTTCTTGCCTCTACTGACAGTTGATTTCCATTCTGAGTCACCAGTTCAGAATAGGTAATGAAAAATGATGAAGTATCACTTTGCACCAGGCAATGGTAGGAGAAAAGGACCTTTGATTTACAAGCCTAAATTTTGAGGAACTGATGTTTTCATATGAGACCATGGATGAAATGTAGATGTAGAAGAAGGTGCACACATATTTCAGCTTTTTATAGAATCATAGAATTGGCTGGGTTGGAAGGGACCTCAGAGATCATCGAGTCCAACCCTTTTACCACCGTTGCGGTTGCTAGACCATGGCACTGAGTGCCACATCCAGTCTCTTTTTAAATATCTCCAGGGACGGAGAATCCACTACTTCCCTGGGCAGCCCATTCCAATGCCTGATCACTCTCTCCGTAAAGAAATTCTTTCTAATATCTAACCTAAATTTCCCCTGGCACAACTTAAGACCATGCCCTCTTGTCTTGTTGAAAGTCATCTGGCAAAAGAGACCATCGTCCACCCGGTTACAACCTCCTTTCAGGTAGTTGTAGACAGCGATGAGGTCTCCCCTGAGCCTCCTTTTCTCCAGACTTAACACCCCCAGCTCTCTCAGCCTCTCCTCATAGGGTCTGTGCTTGAGTCCCTTCACCAGCCTGGTTGCCCTCCTTTGGACCTGCTCCAGGACCTCGATATCCTTCCTGAACTGAGGGGGCCCAGAACTGGACACAGTACTCGAGGTGTGGGCTCACCAGGGCTGAGTATAGGGGCAGAATCACTTCCTTGGACCTGCTGGCAACGCTGTTCCGGATACAGGCCAGGATGCCATTGGCCTTCTTGGCCACCTGGGCACACTGCTGGCTCATGTTCAGCTTCCTGTCAATCCAGACTCCCAGGTCCCTTTCTGCCTGGCTGCTCTCCAGCCACTCTGTCCCCAGCCTGTAGCGCTGCATGGGGTTATTTTGAAGATCCTTAAGTAGTACTTATCTAATTTAACTTAGTCATCTACATCTGAGCTAGCAATGATAGGCAGTCCTTACAGACAAGGAATAGGTAGACATTTTAGGACATAATTAATCTAACCTATTTTAGACATTCACATTAGGTGATTCATGTGTTATGAATGCCTGTTTCCTTTGGCTAACTATAAAAAGAAGCTGTGATGACTAATCCAGATGTATATGATAGCAGATTGGATGTCTTTTAACACTTAATATGTCTGTCAAAAAAAAAACACAACCCAAAACCAAAAACCAGAAAAAAAAACAAAACAAAAATTTATAAAAACTTGCACAAATAATTCAAAATTTATATGCACTGAGATAAATTGTATCTAGAAAAATGGGTAATTGTTTTTCTCTCTGTGCAAAACAAATGACAAAATTAAAAAAGCAGTTGCCATGGTTGACATACTGCTAGGAGTAACAAAATCAAATCCATAAGACTGTGAAAGACAGAAAAGAAGAAATAATGACAAAGAGATACATGCACTATCTATGTTTTTCGGGTCTGTTTGCCTATGCCAGCACAGTGTTGGTGACAAAATGACTCTTCCAGACTCTATTCTCCAAGCAGTTTCCTAGTGCTGAGTTAGTTACTGTAGTAAAATAAAGTTATAACTATTGCTGGTGCTTCCAACTCTGCTTAGGCAGATATCTAATGAAAAAAGTTGGAGCAAAACCACATTTTTCCCTTCATACAACCTCATATAATCCTGGCAAAAGTGGATGTGCTTCCCCAGTGCTGGAAAAGGAAATGTGTAGATAAAGGCTTGGCATGTTGGCAACACTTAGGCAAACACTAATGTTATGATATCCTCTTAATAGCTGTGCACCAGTGTCTTGGTTCAGGGAAACATGCTTGGGATATGTTTGAATTCTGGAGCAGATTCAAGTCACAGTATACTTCTGAGTGTTGATCTCATAATTACCCAGACTGCTATATTCAGCCCTTGAGTAACTTTGTGAAAGATCTGGCATTCTAGCAAAAAAAAACAAAACAAAACAGCCTACAAAACACAGAAACAATCAAACAGACAACAAAAATTGCTCACAAAATAAATAAATATATAAAGATAAAAATGAAAAAAACCAATCAAAGGTATGCTGGCAGATGATGCTTAGCAGCATCGCATCTCAAAGTGAAGTCAGATTACAATAAAGATGTCTCACTGAAAATCGCAGTGCTCCTAAGCACCTCAAGTTTTTAAACAAAAAGTAAATATTAAAGCATTTTTTTACTTTAGAAAATTCGAAGGAGTGGTATACTTCTGGAGGGTTTTTTTCCCATTTTTTAATGTGAACAATGGTTTAAAAATCATGTGACAGCTTCCTTGGTACCATGACATTCTCAGTGAGCGTGGAGAGGCCCTAAATGATTTCAGCCTCAGGATATTCAATTTCTTTATGAGACAGAATAGATGCATGAAAAAACAATCCTCAGCTCCAAGCAGTACAGACAGATGATTATTCCATGGAAATAATTTTTTTCAGTTATTTTCCTTGTATAGTTATGAATATTTAATTTAACTGGAAAATCCAGTTTTTACTGAACAACTGTTTTTATAACCTGTACTATGATAAAGATATTTCCTCTAAGGCACTGTTCAAAGCTGATGCAGAAATATGTAACAGGATCAATTTGGAGAGGACCAGGAGTGCAATTCCACAAGGTAGTCAGTAACTGTGTGAAAAAAAGGCTCAGGGGAGATCATATTGTGGCATTTCAATATATAAAAGGGGCTTATAAGAATGACCAAGAGACATTTTTTTACCAAGGTCTGTAGTAGCAGGACAAGGGGTAATGGTTCTGAAACAAATGCGAGCAGATTTATACTGGGCATAAAGAAGACATTTTTTACCCATGAGATTGGTTAGACACTGGAACAAGTTTCCCAGAGAAGTTGTGTTAAAGGTCAGGTAGGATGGAACTTTCAGCACCTTAATCTAGTGAAAAGTGTCCCTGCTCATTCCAGTGGGGTCAGACTAAACGATCTTTGAACACCCCTGCCAACCCAATCTATTCTATGTTTCTATGATCTTATGAATTTTACTCTGCAGCTGACAATGAATATAGTCAGGTCCATCAGCTGCATATATTATGGCAGGGAAGACTCTCAGGTGCAGGAAAAAAAAAACCAAAAAACAACTGAAAAGTAACTTGAAGATAAGAAACACTAAAACCTAGAAGGCAGCATTTCTGAAAAAGAATAGACTTCAAAAAGCATTACATTTCTTATAGAGAGTTATACTTCAATTTCTACAGCTTTCTTTAGCTTTCCATGGAACTGTCCAAAATTTCCAACTGCCTTGAAAGTGTGTGAAGTACTTCAGATATTGGAAGGTCCTCAGAATCTTTGCTTTTCCAGGTGGAACAACCCTAACTCTCTCAGCTTGTCTTAATAGGAGAGGTGTTTCAAACCTCTGATCATCTTTGCAGCACTCCAACAGCTCCATGTCCTTCTTATGCGTAAACAGCCCTGAGTGACAGCTAGAGTATTGACTTTCTTCCTGTTATGTGAAAATTTTTGATTGCCAATATACAACCAGGAGCCCTCATGGGCACTGTCTATTCCAATAAAATTTAGCATTTCTGCTGTCTGTAACAGGATTTCTTAAGAAATATTTAAATAAATTCTTTAGTGTGAGAGTGATGAGATGCTGGCATAGGTTGCAGAGGGAAATTGCAGATGCCTTCCCCCTGCCCAAGTTGGGTGGGACTTTGAGCAATCTGGTCTAGTGGAAGGTGTTCCTGCCCATAGCAGGTGGGTTGGAACTAGATGGTCTTTAAGGTTCCCACCAAACCCAAACCACTCTATGTTTCTATGATTTCCCTCTTTGGAGTCCACAGTCTTTTTGACAGCACAGATTACTGACCAAATTCTCTTTTATTCTTAAAGAAAGATTTTTGGAGTAGACTCTTTGGGATTGGGGTTTCTGGATCTCAGCAGATTTGTCTTGAACCAGAGGCATGTATGGATTTAACCTTCTGTGTATCTCTGTATGTTGTGCCGTAGAGAATTGCATCCTGCAGAACAAAGAATCATAAAACCACACAGAACTATATGTAGAAATGGGAGGAGAGGTGCATCTTAAATTTTGGTTTTGAACACTGGCCATAAAGTCTAACAATAACCCTACAGTTTATTTTCTCTCATTCATGGTAACCTCAATTTTCTGTGGGTAATGTGACCAACACGTGATTGAGGCCAACTAACTAAAAGAACTAATTAAAAGAGTAAGAGCACCATTAGTCTTCAGATTCACATTTACTGCAGCATTGCCATCAATACCTTTGATTTTGATAAAAACTTAATTTTAGTTTCAAAATCATTCCTAATTTTAATCTAAACTCCCTCATCATTTGACTAAAGTCATAAAAATTTCAAAACCAAAGATGTAAAAAGCATCTTGGTTACATTTTTTCAAAATCAGACTTCCTGACCATTAACTTATATCAAAATCAGACCAACTGACCAATGAAACCTTCATATTTTTTGAAATTTCTGATCTGATATATGGAATTCCTTGATTGCAAATTGCAGTTTTCATTTAAAAAAAAACAAACAAACAAAAAAATTGAACAGACTACAAAATCAAAATAATCTCATCTAACTGAATAGTTAAACTGTTCTCAAAATTCCAAGTCTGTTCCTCTGCATATTTCTAGTATAGAGAGAGATGGGAAATAGACAAACTGGGGCTTATGATTTTATTCCTAGATCACATGACACTATCAGATTTTAGCAGCATTAATTTACCCTTCTGTATTTTACATGCTAATTTAAAAAAGTATAACATAATAACATTTCAGGTAGTAGGATCAAAATACCATGAAATAAAAAGCAAAGGTAAATAAAGCTTTCTCACCTAAACTTTGTAAATATGTAAAAGCAGAAAATGCATAGGAAACAGCATTAAATTTAGCTAAATAAAGTTATAAGGGCAGGAAATACAATTTTTTAATAAAATGTTATCGAGTCTGTTCCGTTAATGTGGCTGGGTTTTTTCCTTACATTTTGGATAATAAAACTAAATAATCTAATAATTTTTATTTGAAAATTATTTTTTTCCTGCACTGAAATTGAAAAAAAAACCCAAAAAACCAATTAAATGTTCAATCTGTATTCCCAAGAGAAAAGAAAACAAAGCAGAAGACTTATGGGTAAATTACTCATACAAAGATTCCAAATGATTATATTTATTAGATTTTGAAAAAGCAGCCCAAGAGAAATAACATGACCATAATTTGACCCTCATTGAAATGAGGCTACACAGAGCTCATTTCAGTTAGACAACAGACTGAACTAGGTGACCATGTAGGTCTTTTTTTTCTATTAATTTGAACAGTTTTATAAACTTTGGAATACTTGCTAGCAACCCAACCATTTTTATTTCAAACACATGACAATTTATTAATCTATCCAATATCTTTGTATAAACACCATTTCCCAAAGATGTGTACAATAATAATGTAGTCATTTAAACAATATCATATAAGCTTCCTTACTTTTTAGGCTGTGAAGATGGTAAATATTAAATGCAATTTAAAACTTGGAATTGCAGTGGCTAATGTGCTATCTCATACAATACCAAAGGTTAAAATCTTTCCAGAGTACTTGAAGATAAAAAATTTGCTGTATTTTGAGTTGAGTGTATGATGACACTGAAACAGGAGTTTTAACTTCACTACTCACTCGAAGCTCAGAAAGTAAAAAATTTTTTTGAGTTTCTAGGTCACCAACTAAAATTCTGTTCTGCTTTCTCTTTGAGTTTAATAGCCTGATGTATTTTAACCATGGTAGTTAGCTCAGCCCCATACAGCCAGTCATTCTCCCTGGTGGGATGGGGGAGAGAATCAGAAAGGTAAAAGGGAGAAAACTCATGGGTTGAGATTAAGATGGTTTGAGTAGCTGAGCACAAAAGTAAAGCAAAATAAGGAATTTATTCATTATTTCCCTGTCTTCACAGATGCCTAACCATCTCTAGAAAAGCAAGGTTCCAACTGATGTAATAGCTACATAGTAAAACAAACGAGCATTCCCCTCCTTCCTCCTTCTTTCCCCAGCTTTTATTGTTGAGGATCATGTCATAATCTGAGACATCCCACTGGTCAGTCAGGGTCAGTTTTCCCAGATATTTTCCCTCACAACATCTTGTGCACCCCTGAGTCTACTCACTTTTGGGGTAGTGTGAGGAGCAGAAAAGGCCTAAATATTTTGCAAGAGCTGTTCAGCAGCAACTGAAACTTCAGTGAGTTTTCAAAACTCCCTTCATTACAAACCGAAAGAGCACCATACAAGATACTGTGAAGAAAAATAACTCTATCCCAGCCAAAACCAATGCATAGATTTACAAAAAATTATCCATGGGCTCCCACCCTCACTCCCCTCACCTTTGTGGGGGCCCATGCAAAGCTACAGCAGTGCCATTAAGATACTTCTTCCACCAGTGGTGTGGAGAGAAGGTCAAAGAAGAACAGGTGTTCTCTAGAATTACTGAGGCTGGCCAACAATTCTGAATATCATCTAGCCTACCCCCTGCCTCAGAGTTGGGTCAGGTGGAGCAGGCTGTCCAGAACGGTGTTCAGTCTGGGTTTTAGAATCTTGATGGATGGACACTCCTCATGTCCAAGGTGGATTGGTATGCATCATCTCCTATCTCAGCCCACCAAATGCTGAACTGCACCTACCAAGTGCCTGGGGTGTCCTTTTTCCCCTCTAGAGAAACGCTTGTACTCCAAAGAGGCCCAGCAGCACTAAAAGCAGGGTCCTCCTGTACCCTGATGTACTCTGGCTTCCTGCAGCACCATCACCTTGGTGGGCTGAGAGGTAGTTCAGACCCTATCCTCCCACTCATGATTTCTTTTTCTTATGTAGGCATCCTCCTTGTGAACATATCGTTCACAAGGAGCAACCTTGAAATAGATTTCTGTTTCCCTGAAGTCAGGAAAAAGGAATGGAAAAGATGAAGCACAGGGGATTGCAAAATTCTTCAGTTACATTTTGTATATGAAGCCACTTCTTGTCGCTTCAGTGAAAAGCTCAGTACTTCATGTAAAATATTAAAACATCAACACAAGACTTTTGCAGCTGTGTTAGTGGCAGGGAATGATTTTTATTGTGAAAAAAATCTACTGCTTTGATGTGGGTTTGATGGTCTAAAATTTTTGATAATACAGGATTTGTAGCTAGAGATAAAGGTTTTCTCCTGCTGGTGTATATGAGAATATTAGCCGCACTTTCAGACACCCAAAGAATTCATGTCTGAAATAGTAGCAGGGGATTTCAAAGCTTTGTAAATCTCAAAAAAAATTTTAGAGCAGTTCTAGTTATGCACTGGGCCATCTCTGAAAAGGAAAACCAGCTGATACTGAGAAATAGAGTAGGTGTCAGTAGGAGGAAGGAGAGAAAAAGGTGATAAGGTACAGTATTTGTTCTACATTTTTTTCCAAATCCTGGTGCTTCTACTTCATACCTGAAGTTTCTCTATCCATATAGGCATACCAAAATGTCTGATGAAAATGCACCATCTTTACCTACAGACACACCCTACTGAGAACAGTAAGGAGTACTCCACTTCTCAAAGGTGAGAAGTGTATTCAGATTTCATAACAAACCCTGCAGCCTTTACAAACACCTCATTTCCTTACATCTCCAAAGAGGAGTAAAAAAGAAGCACTGCATCATTTCTTTTATAAAAACATTAATTAAAAATTTCTGGCTTGCAGATAATGCTTGCTTTTTTGGAATACTTTTTCCTGGAATTAATTTTTTCTACTTACAAGAATCAAAAAAAAAAAAACCCAACTTATCCAGTATCAGCCATACAGAGCGACTATACTTGCATCTCTGGT
Organism: Calypte anna; assembly: GCF_003957555.1. Classification (NCBI taxonomy): domain Eukaryota; kingdom Metazoa; phylum Chordata; class Aves; order Apodiformes; family Trochilidae; genus Calypte; species Calypte anna. The sequence continues at coordinate 73,211,866 of NC_044246.1, forward strand.
CTTAAATGTGCAGCTCTTAACAGATCTCATTTTGTTTCTAATAGAGGTAGGATTATATTACATTCCACTTATTGATTTTAGCAACTTTTATATGCAAGTACTGCTTAGTACAAAAAATTGAAGAGGCATTGGCTCATTTGGTTAAAAGGTGATGAAAAATCCTCTTCTTGAAACAAAACTATGTATAGTAACTACGTCCTATGATTTTAAGTCTTGTTGTATTCCTTGGGAAAAGCTTACAAAGCTGATGCTGTTAAAGATACAATCACTACAGCCAGGTGATCACAGGCAGAGTACATTTTAGTTCTTTAAGACCTATTATCATAAGTGTTCATACAGACCACTGTAAAAGAGAGAAATCATATTGATTTGGGACTTTTCAGCCTAGAGAAGACTCAGAGGGAGTGTCATCAATGTACATAAATACCTGAGGGGAGGCTGCAAAGTGGATGTGACCGGGCTATTCTCTTTTTATTGGTGCTCAGTGACAGTAAAAATGGAAACAGACACAAACTGAAACACAGAAGGTTCCATTTAAATAGCAGGAAATACTTTATTGTTGTGAGATGGACAGCACCAACAGATTACCTAGGGAGTTTATGAAGTATCCATCCTTCGAGTTATTCAAAAGCTGCCTGGACATGGTCCTGGGAAACTGTCTGTAGGTAGCCCTGAATGATAAAGGGGCTTGGGCCAGATGACCTCCAGAGGTTCCTTCCAACCTCAACTAGTCTGTAGTTATGTGATTCTGTGAGAATCTGTGAAAACCTAGTTACTTCAAACAAAAATAAGAGATGGATAATTTTGACCAAAAAAATTCCTTAACTTGCAGCACTAGGGAAAAAATATCTAGGAGTATAAAGAGAAAAGCAAGATAAAAGCTAAAAAAATGTCCCAAGATTCTTCTGCTGTATTCTGCTAGGAATTGTAAGATGGAGTTGTGAAAAAAGTTTCAGTACATTGCTATTGAAACACTAATGGCAATATATCACTCTTGATGAAAAAAACCCTGAAACTACAGCTTGACAGAATAACATATTTTTCTTCCCTGAAAATCATTTTGTTTCAAAAACATTGTTTGGATTTCACACTAGTTGCTACCTTAACATAGATTACTTACACCAACTGATACTGGTAGAAAGAAAAATTATTTTGTTTTATATTTTACAATAAGCCATGATTCATATATTTTAAGTTATAGTGGAATAAAAAGATCATGATCTTCAATAAAGAAAAGTAATAATAACACATAACACATAACTGACACATAACTTTTCCTGAGGAATGGTGAACACTTCCAATGGTTTTGGGTTTGGGGATTGTTTATTTGTTTGGTGAGGGTTTCCACCAGCAAGTGCATTAAAAGTAATTAAAATATTTTATGGCGTAGCAATTGTATTTTGATCAGCTACTCCATGAAAGAAAATGAAAAATAATTTTCTTCAGCTGGAAATTATATTATTGTGGAGGTTTTTTTGCAAAAATAAGAATTCATGTTTTTACTATATTTCATCAAATGACAAGCTGATAACTCAAGGTATTTTTATCCATATGTGTTGAAGGCTCAAAAATGTCCAGAAAAAAGTAACTAAAAGCAGATAATGAAATTATAGAAAAATTTTCTCTAAAGTTCAGCAGATGAAGGGTTAGTTAACTAATCAATCCATTTTTCCTGTCACATGATTGTAATAAAATCTCTCTTTTCCCACCACTGCTGCCTGCTGTTCTTGTTCGTTTGATATTACCTTTATTATCCAATGCTTTAACAAGAAAATAAACATAATTTATTTCTTCTGATAAATTCATATCATGGTGAAATTTGATCAAATTTAGCAAATAGAAATTTGAAAATGTGTTATATTTTATGATTTCATGAAAATGTTGTCTAAATAGAGTGACCTCTTTTTACAATATTCCCAGAAATAAAACAAAGCATTATGTCATGCCACACAGAACACCACAAAGTCAGTATAGAAGGATATCATTACAGATGCCTGAATACAGAAAAAGGCTACAAGTTTTTAGAGTGTAGATGTGATGAGTACATCGAGCCTCAAGCACAAAGTTACTTAGGGAGCCTAAACAAGAAAAGTATGTGCATTTAATTTTGCTAGCAAAAAAACTTATTTGCTTTTTTAAAGATAGGAAAACAGCCTTTTAGCTTTGCTTATCTTAGTTTAAGTTTCTCCTTTCCATTTTAAGTTAGTCAAAAGAGTATCATAGAATCACAGAATTGTTTGGGTTGGTAAGTACCTCAAATATCATCTAGTTCCATTGCAGGGACAATTCCCAATAGACCAGGTTCCTACAAGTCCCACCCAGCCTGGTCTTGAACACTTCCAGAGATGAGGCATCCCCAAATTCTCTGGGAAACCTGTACCAGTGTCTCACCACCATCACAGAAAATCATTTGTTCCTAATATCTAATCTAAAGCTACACTCTTCCAGCTTAAAACTTTACCACTTGTCCTATCACTACATGCCCCTAGAAAAAGTCCCTTTCCAGCTTTCCTATAGGCCCTCTTCAGTTACTGGAAGGCTGCTATAAGGTCTCCCTAGAGCCTTTATTCTCCAAAAGAAGGATGTTTGGGGCTGGAAAACTGGAAAGTAGCTCAGGTGAGGTCTCAAGAGCAGAACAGAGAGGGAGAATGAGCTCCCTTGACCTTCTGGTCATGCTTCTTTTGGTGCCTCCCAGGATACAGATGTCTTTCTGGTCTGTAAACAGAGGTTGCTGGCTGATGTGGAGCTTCTCATCAGGCAATACTTTTCTTCAGGGACGTTCTTAATCCAATTTCTGCCCAACCTGTAACTGTGCTTGGGATTACACTGATTCAGGTGCAGTGCCTTGTGCTTTCCCTTGCTGAACATAATGTGACTTGTACAGGCCCACCTCTCAAGCCTGTTAAGGTCCCTCTGGATGGTCTCTGTTTCCTCTAGTGTGTCAACCACATGACACAGCTTGGTGCTAGAAAACTTGCTGAGAGTGCACTCAATGTCACTGTCCATGTCACCAACAAAGATGTTAAAAAATGCTGGTCCCAGTACATTCCCCTGAGGAATACCACTCATGATTGATCTCCATTTGGACATTGAGCCATTGACCACAAATCTCTGAGTGCAACCATACAGACAATTCATTGTCCACCAAGCAGTCCATCCATTGAGTCCATATCTTTCTAATTTAGGGACCAAGATGTCATACAGGAGAGTGTCCAATGCTTTTTTGTCCAAGTAGATAGCATCAGGTGCTCTTCCCTTATCTACCAACATTGAGACTGTCATAGAAGGCCATCAAATTTGTCAGGCATGGTCTGCCCTTGGTGAAGCCATATTATCTGCCACAAAGAATGTCTACATATTCCATGTACCTTAGCAGAACATTCACGAGTATTCTACTCCATGCATTGGGAACAGTGGTGAGACTGACTGGCCTGTAGTTCCCTGGGTCTTCATTTTTCCCCTTTTGGAAAATGGAGCCCATATTTTCCGTAGTCTTCTTTTTATCACTACATACCTACAGAAGCTTTTCTTGTTTGCCTTGATGTCACTTGACAGATTTAACTCTACCAGGTCTTCAGTTTTCCTAAACTGATCCCAGGATGCTTTTACAATTTCTGTGCATTACTCCCAGTCTACTTGTCCTTGCTTCCACCCTCTGTAGGCTTCCTTTCTGGGTTTCAGTTTGGCAAGGACCATCTTGTTCATTAATGTAGCCCTCATCAATGCAGACTTTCTGTCTGTTGCAATGCATCACTCCTGAACTTGGAGGAGGTGATTCTTTAATATTACCCAGCTACCTTGGGCTCCTTTTCCTTCCAGTGGTTGTATCCCATGGGATCCTGCCAAGCAGGTCCCTCTAGAGGCCAAAATCTGCTCTCCTGAAGTTCAGGGTGGTAATCTTGAAGTACACCCTCCTCGCCGTCCTAAGCATCTTGAACTCCAACATGTACTGACCACTGTAGCCAAGACTGCCCTTTTATTTCACATTCCCCACCATCTCCTCCTTATTGGTTAGAACAAAGTCCAGCACAGCACCTCTCCTTGTTGGTTCATCTATTGTTTGGAGAAGTTATTGTGCTAAATTTTAAACAAGTAGTTAAACTGAAAACCAAAGAAAAGCAAACCAGAATCAGCTTTTCAATGCTAAATAATGTATCCACTTTAATTTTGGCAGCTAGCATTCCTTTAAGAACTCTGGTTTTTGTTCACATTTTTCACAGCTTGTTCAAAATCTATTTACTGCAAACCTCACTGATCACACTCTTCACAACATTATTTTTGTCCATCAAAGAGAGAAACTCAATCTGTCAAAAAGACAGAATTATGTGGTGTTAACCTCACATTGTTTATTTTCATCAGTTTTCAATCTTTCATATATACTTGGAAGGATGAATTGATGTATTTATTTTTTGGTTAGCAAGACAAAGAGAAAAACTAAACTTCTACATCAATTCTGGCTCATAAGTGTTCAATCTTTCAATATTATTGAAAAGGTAGAGATGAAAATACACAAAGCATAGAATTCTAATAGGTAATTGATACACCATTAATTGAGAATTTCTTTGCACAGCCTGAACTTTATAGTACTGTAAATCAGTTAAAAGATCTTTGTTGGTGACATTTCATTATCAGTCCTGTCACAGACCAAATATACATTAGGAAAGAATTAACCCTATGATTTGTAGTTTTTACTGATGATAATACCTAAAAACTTAAAGATAAGTTTTGGCTTTTTGGTGAAGTTGTTTTTAAGTACAGCTGATTAAAAAGTTAATTCCGAAATATAAAAAATAAGTCAACTTCTGAATTATAAAAATACCCAGCTGTACTCTTTAGAAAGGAGGAGACATTTTCTATCATGGCCATGTAGAAAGTGTCAGTGAGTAATGACCGAATTCTCACAAGCACGTTTTTGTAACATACAGTAAGAGTAAAATGGAGTGAGAAGCAACTAAAAAAACACCAGGAACTGTGAATCACTGTCTTCACATCCATGTTAGAGGACTAGAATATTTTAGCAGTAATTTAAATCATCATGTGATGTTATTTGTATTTGTGTATGCAACATTTAAAAATGAAGTCGTGATCTGAAATGACGACTTCTCAGATGGTGTAGCAGAACATATTGACCATCCAGATGTAAGGAAACAGTTCTGGAGTATGTAAGAGAAATATATGCAATGAGAGTTTCTATTTTTAATGGTTTTAAGAGGATTATGTATAAATCAGGCCTTATCACTAGACATAAAAGAAAGATAGATACTATTCTTACCCTCTTTTTTTTTTTTTTTTTTTTTTTTTTGTGAACAAAATACAAAATAACCTGGAGTACACCTTTGTCATAACACTAGTATGATTCATAATGCTGTCTCACTGGGACCTTTTATATAGCCTTAACTTCTGAAATAAAAAATAATAATAAAAAAAGATATTCAGAGCTCCATGAATAACAAAGTACACTGAAAACCTGATTATAGTGAAGACTCTTCACAGGCAGAAAATGGAAAAATCATGCCTTAGACTCATCCAAATTCTTTGTTACTTCTATCATTAAGTTGGATGGAAAGTTGTGACAGAAAGAAATGTATTGACATGAAGAGACCATTAGCAGTATTCTAACTTTGGAGATGGTCAGCTGACAATCTTTTCAGAAACCTTTGAAGAAGTATGAGTTTAGCCATGGATTAAGGGCATGGCTGCTGAAACAATAATTTTGCAAAAGCAGAAGTATACAATATTTAACAAAAGCAAGAATTATAAAGCCCTACTCGAAACTGAGAAGTAAAGTCTGTCACACAGAATAGAAACATAATAGCTGTGTAATGTTAAGGACTCTTAAAGCAGTTGTTTGACCTTTTTTCAGGGGAAAAGCTTAGAAACCCTATGATCAAAGGAATTCAGGAATCAAACCAGAGAGCAGTGTTCAAGCCAGATCATTCAGTTATTTCTGAAACTGTAGAAATTAAAATTCTTTATGATAGATGATGAAAAAAAAGGAACAGCATACTTGAAAATCCTCCACATACATATTTCAGTAGCAAAAGGTACTCATTTTATAATAGGAAATAAGAAATATAAAATATATTACGTCTTAAGTACAATTAAAAAAATGTAAACTAAAATGTTGAATTAAATAAAGTAATTTGATTTGGTTTATTTCTTGCCAAAGTTGTGAGTATATATGCTCTAGATTATAGCAAGAGATTAAATAAATAAATAAATGGATACATAAATAAAAGGGCAGCTAGAATCCAAACTGCTTTCAAAGAAGAATTTCAATGTCTACTTTATCTGAAATGAAGAAAAATAGATCAAAGACCACAAAGACATAATGAGACAGGCCTGAGTCACCTTCAGTCTTCTTTGACTGGGGATCAGGCATGATTAAATTTTTGATCATAGCATCACACTTCTGAGAGATCCATGCTGTACTTTTCTTTATGTAGAATGATTTCTGCATTTCTTTAAATGCTTTCACACTTGCAAATCTTGAAGTAGAATTTAGAGCTTGCAGTTAATCAAGAACACAGTGACAAATTTTAAACACCTGGCAGCATGATTCTGCCCTGGGGCATTCCCATAAAATGGTCAACCTGAAAAGATTATAATTGAAATTTCCAAGAAGCAAACCATGCCCTGTTTCCAACTATGAAGTTTCTTTTTTTAAGATGGGAAGGTTAGAAATGAAAGCCCTAAACCATCTCTTTTGAAAGAAAAAAAAAAAAAAAAAAAAAAGGACCATGTAGCCATTTGTTTCCTTATAGTAGAATAGATATTGAAAAATAAATAATTCAGTAGATGCAAATGAAGAAGAAAAGGAAGAAACTTATTTCAGTGTAGGCTCTATACTGAGAGAAAATCCAATAAGAAATAAGTATTATATGTTGGATATTAAAACACTTAAAACATAAATGTCAGTGGACAAGCAAGCTTGGCAGTTACAGCAACTTTTTTCTAAAAATACTCCTGAGGAAACACTGTTTCTCTTCTGCTTATTCATTTTCAGGATGCAGTGGAGCCTCTGATGACTTCTGAGAGAAAATTTTTCTGAGGATTTTTCTCCCCAGAGCTGTTATATGCTCAAATTTAAACATTAGTTTTGCCAGGAAAAATTCCTCCTGAGGTCACATTTACTTTTTCCAGACAGGGTGGAGCACTGATACCAAGAGACTGTTGGCACATATCTGATCTTTATGTTAAGAAGCCTATTATAAGCTTTGCAATGCTCCCAGAGTTATGACATACAATGAGCACTTCATAGATGCCACATCCTCTTTTTCCACTTTTCTTCTTAAAATTAAACCCTGATAGCTCTACATAGGGTAACATACTCTATCTTAAATCTTTGGTTCTTAAAATATAATTTTGAATATATTCACTATCATGCTATTCTTTGCAGGTATATGCATCTTTGTGTGTATGTGCAAGAGAAGGTAATGGGCAAACTAGGAAAACATTCTCTTACAAAATGATACTCCTCTAATGATACTAAAACCAGAACTGGAACTACTATCTTTCAGTATGAATAGACTGTCTGAAATGTAGTCTCTGGATGTATTGCAACTGCTTCAGTGTGCCCATGATATTTTTCTTTTAAATATTATTCTTGCTTGTGATTCATATTCTTAACTTTGGAAGTGCCTATGTACTCTAAGGAAAATAGTCATCTGAAAGTAATGGAAAACTATAATATTGTTTTTCAAGTTCTGCCCTGAAAATATTTTTTAAAACCTATGCCTTAGTGAAAGAAAATATAGGATGTGATCTTCTTATATACTTAGAAATATGATTAAGTTTTCTGCCTCCAAAAACTAATTTCTTCAAGGCACAAAGTGACTTTATAGTCATTACTGTAAATATTGCAAGTGGAGAACTGTGATAAAATCAGAATTTATTGGCTGGATATTAAATGTAAAATATCCCCACCTCAGTATGGATACAGTCTGTATTAATACTTTTTTCTGCTTCTTATTAAATTACCATAGCAACACTGCTAGATATTCAATCTCCTCTTCTAGTATTTTTTTCTGGAGGACACAAAAAGTAGCAAGTAGCAGATAGTGCCAGACAGTAACAAGAAATGCAAAATTATCAGAAAATGTTAAGGTAGGTCAAATGAATCACAGAGATGGGTTATTGATCATATTTCTGTGGTCTTCTGTCACTTAAGGTAGTAATCAATGTGCAGTCTACTGATGACAGCAGAAAGCCCATAAAAGTACTAATGATGAATTGCTAATTATTATAAAAATTCCATTTATAATATGAGCAGATATTAATTTATATCAAACTAACAAGTTGATTGGAAACATTGTAGTACTCATGTACTAGATACATGAGTATTTAATTTTGAATATATTTATGTATCTGTTTCCCTTTTTTAAAGTCTAGTGGTGACAAAGGTTGCTGAATATCATTCTGTCTGGGATATACAAGGGTGATATTTGGAAAATATATTCTGACCATCTTGCTAAAAAGTGACAGTATTATACCATCTGCAACATCTCATATGGTGCAATGAATACATTTTTACCTAGAGAAATGGCACTCCTTGATGATTTTAAGAACTTTAGGTGTCTTTTAGATTATTGATTACCCCAAAATATTAACATTATTTTCAACCTCCCTTCTTAACCCTTAAACACTAAGAATGGCATATATGAATGAGATCTAGATGGATAAATGTATTAAAACTCTTCTTATATACAGATATGAAAAAGAAAAAACAGGATATGGTTTAAGCACTGTATTTTTAAAATATTTTGTGATAGCTCAAGAAATCTAATGTCAACCACTTGTTCAAGAAAATAGGGAAAGAATCTTACTTCTATTATTGAACATCTTATTTGCTAGGAATAACATTTAATCCCAACACCTAGAAATGAGATTTACATGACATTTTTAAGTAGTAGCATGACAAAGAACACTGGTTTCATTACTTCACAAAAAAAGACTATTTGGAATTTGTCAATAAAATGGGAAATCATCAACGAAAACATATATTCAGCCCCAAATCTCATCACCAATACAACAGTCTTCAGAAAACTTGGAAAAAATGTTCTAAACCACTGCTTTGTGTATTTTGGGGTATTCATCCTAAGATCTAAGGAGTCTGACTCATCTGCCTTTTCACATTCAACTCAGTGACACAGGATTTCTGAGAGAAAGAGACATGATCTGTATTTTTCATCACTACTCTATTTTTAGTGCACTAAGAGTCCCAGCTGATACAGCATTGAAAAAAAATTAACAATACTGCACAATATTTAGATCTTATCATTACTAATCACATTAAGTATTTAGAATTTGGATTTTCAGTATCTTTAACTTTCAGATGTTTTCCTTTTTCATTATATAATACCAAGTGCTTAGGCTTTTTTCTTTCTAAATCAACAGTTATTTCACTTTGCTTTGTTCTTGTTGACCAGCAATCTCCTACAAAAATATCTTTGGGAGAGAACATTACTGATATGTAGTGTTATGTATATTTATTCGTTAGACCTTTAATAAGAAAGATAAAATAATCTTAGATTAAGGAATCTGAAACTAAGAGACATTAAAATTTCTTGCCTATTTTTTATACCTTTTCCACCACAGGAAATTATATCAAATACCCAATATCAAAAAGAAAAAGTAATTTAGTTGTCAGTACAAATAAAATTGCTCCACATCTCATTGTTTTGATAATTCATATTAGTATCTTGAAGTGCAATATCTGTTATTCCTTTTGAACTAATCATATGTTCACATTGGTAGAAATTCAATTTTTTTCTAATAATATGTCTGCAATAATTTTTCTTATGCATGAGGATTTTTGCAGTATAATGAAAGCAACGAATTAAAAAAATAACTTAATTTCCTCTGTATTTTTGATAAAAAGATAAAATATTTTAAAAGCAAATTACAGTAACTACCTAAAGCATTTTATATAGTTATTCTTACCTAAAAAAAAAATAAACAAATGAGTGCAAAAAATCCAACCAAGCAATATAATTCCAACCTCAGCAGAACTTTAAAGAAAAGGGTGTAAAATATTTTCTGCCTATACTTAAGATAAATAAATTCCTGTGAGTAGCAGTCACCATTCTACCTGGAAAAAAGCATGTTCACAATGAGTTCTCTGGAGAACACACAATTCTTTAATTGTTGCCATAAAGATTTAGGAAAGGTTCATCAAGGAACTTGGTTTAAAATCTTATTAGGCCAGGAGCTGTCATGTAAATTATGGTATTATTATCACTGGTGGCATGCATGTCAGTAGTTATTAAAGCAAACAAACAAACCAAGCCAAACCAAACCAAAAACCACAAAAAACCAAAAAAACAAAAAAAAAAGAAAAACCAAATCAAACCAAAACACACACCACCACCACCACCACCAACAACAACAACAAAAAACATAAAAAAACTCTCAAGCCCCGTAATAACTATGAAAGCCCCAGAACATTTTTTGTCTTTCCAAAGAACTTAACATCTTGGAAAACTTGACTGTTCTTGTTTAAAATTAATGTAGTACTGTGAAATCATTCATTGAGAATTACCTGGCAAGGGAACTGTGGCCCTTTATAAGCAAAAAATGGAAAAAAAAAAGTGTTTTCTCATTCAAAGTTAAGCATTGATGATGCATCTCTATCCAAAGGTAGGTACAACAGTTCTTGAATACGTATCTATTTTCAATTTTTCATTTGTAGGTAATAGTGTACAGGGTGGGCTGGAGGAGTAAACTAAAAATAACAGTCTAGTTAGTTATAAGTTTTTCTTCTGAGTGTTGTCTCATTCAGGTCTCTGAGAGAACATTATTATAGGTTGAAAGTAAGTGTAAAGCTTTCTACATATGATTTTCATTATAGAATCATAGAATCATAGAATTAGCCGGGTTGGAAGGGACCTCAGAGATCATCTAGTCCAACCCTTGACCCACCGGAGCAGTTGCTAGACCATGGCACTGAGTGCTTGTGCTAAATGAATGTACTTTGAAAAATCCTTAAAGTCACTTCAGTCTACCAGCTCACTAGTAGAATCCAGAATAAAAGGTATTTTAAAATAAACAAGTCTTTCTGAAGACATTACTTATTAATAAACTTTTTTCAAGCAGTTTGTAATGCTCTGGATATCATCACACACTACTTGCAGGACCTATGCCACTCAAAGATCCACTCTCCTTTAAAGCTACAATATTAGTTCTTACATTATTTATGTGTTTTATAAAATACTTTCTTACTGAATTGTCATATGCATTGTTATTCAGCTATCTCAATTACATCTGGAATGCAAAATACATTACTAACTATATGTGGGTTTGAAATTTTACTTTTTTAATAGCTTCTCAGCAGTAATATTTGTGACAGGCAAATATGCCTGCAAAGGTAATATCAACCATTACATGCTTCCTCAGACTGTAAACAAAAAGACGGGGTAAAAGTAAACCCTTCTTGTATGACCACAATTTCATTTGTAAAAACATAGCAAAAATGGGAATGTCTCTGAAATTCAGATTTAGATATATAAAACATATCACAGTCCACTGTGTGAGATTAGAAAATTTTATGAGATATTAATTTCTATAAAATCTAATGCAATGGAGAAAAGCATTTTTTTTTTTCAAAGTAACTACTTCATAGATGAACTTTATGCACCATGTCATCAACAAAGTCAGGCTGATCAAATGTATCATTCAGTTGCAAAACAACAGTATGCATATTCAAGATTCTGACTTAATTCTTGAAAGGATATGTTAAGTAAAATTTTAAAAGTGATAAATTTCATAAAATATATTGACTTCATATAGAGAATTTTAAAGAATTCTCACTGCAGGATAATAGGAAACCAAACTGAGAAGTATGATCAGTACATAGGAAAATAATTGGCTAGTGCATGACTGTGTCAATAAATAAAATTTATATGGGGTGGTATGGTCCCATGTGTTAATGTATACATCTCAAATACCAGAGACAGAGAAGTTTTAGATACATTTAATCCATCAGTTATGGACTGGAAATATAAACACCCAATTGTCATTCACAGAGGCATAGACAGGATAGGGAGCACGTCACACATTTCTGTAAGATGAAGATAAGTGCATAAGCCACAGTGATGAAGATAAACTGCTTTGATTTCTGGAGGGCTTTCTTTCAGTACAAAGTATTGAGAAGCAATTTGCTGAAAGATAAAGCATAATTAGATAAAAGAGCAGAAATATAACCTCAAGCTTGATGCAACTTATAACAACTAAATTCTGAAGAACTTTTCAAATAGATCTCATTTCACAAGTCATGAGCATTTCTGTACAGCACAATACTTCCCCTTATTCAAAGAGTGCTATTTTAATTAATTCATTTATTCTTATACCATCATCAAAAATTAAGACCAATTAATCTGAATTTACAAGGTAATTAATGTACCCTTGTTATGCAATAACTCAAATAAATATTATGAAAAATAAATTTATATTAGAATTAAAAAGAGGAGGGGCAAATTTTCTATTTCCTGACACCTTGCATAAGTATGTTCTGATACACCCATAATATTTTTTCCTATTAATTAATTACAGTCATATTTTGTTTCCAATTCTACTCTCAGTTAACTCAGTGGTGAAAAATCTCTGAACCTTGTTGCTATAAAATCAAGGATTGGAAATGTCAGCATGCATTTGAAGTGCTAAACCATAAATCCTACTGACACTAATCAGAATTAGATATTTAAGTATCTTCTGTTATGTCTGGTAAGGATGCAGATCATGCATCTCTGAGCAAAGAAGTATGGTATAAAGTTTTAAATTACAAATTATAGATTTGAGTTAGGCAGATGTGTTGGCTCACCTAGCTGAACTATCATGTCATTGAATACAAATTAGGAAGTAATTCCTGCACTCTGTGGGATAAAGACAGAGAAGCTTTGGAAAGAAGCAAGAAAAGTTAACATAGAAGTGTGGAGTGATGTATTTTGGGAGAATAGACAACTCTGCCTCTTCTGGGAAAAAAGTGACAGCCAACTGCTCATCCTGTCAGTCATTCCATATGTGATCTAGGACATGAGGACAGAACATCTCTCTGATAACGGATTAAAATCACCACTTTACATGGCAGGCAATCAAGGATGAGAAGGACCTTGATCAACAGCAAAGATTAACTGTGTCATACATAGATCAATATCTGAAAAAAAACACTCTTAAGGAATATAAAAATAACCCCCAACACAAACCAATTGTGGTACTGTTTTTAAATGCAATGGTGTACTAAAAAAAGATCCAGAGTTGTTTATTTAACTTCCTGGTTATACTTATTTCATACATTAAAAGCTTTTAATTACTATGTCAGTGAGGCCTAAAGTCATTAGAGCATATTGCATTTCATTTAAAAGAGAAAAGTATGAAGTAGAACATAATTGTTGCCAAATCTTTAAGGAAATAAGACTACTAAACTAACAAAAGTCAGTAGTGGCTGGGCAGGCAGAAGCAGTCTGTTGAAGTGCTAAACCACTTCAGTAGCATCTGCTCCTTCTGCAGGTGCAGAGAGAATATTTCAGTCATTCCAAGTTATCTGAGTAGATCAATTCTATAACTAGTTTCCTCAAATTAGAGAAAAAAAAAGGGAATAAAAGAGAAGGAAAGTAGAGAAATATGGGGGACAGAAAGCAAAAGAAATATAAAGAACTGCAAAGGGCAGTAAAGTAAGGGTAAGAACTTTACTGGTTTCAGCCATACTGTCATCCTGTGCTTTGTAGTTTTGATACCTGGGCTAATATTTTCAACCAGGGATAGGTGCCTTGGATATGGAGTGTGCAGGGTGTAGAGAAACAAGATAAACCAGGTGCCTCAAGTGAGTCCACCTGTGCCTGATTAGGACAGGCCCCTATTGGGCATGAGCAAGACCAGGGAGCCAATAAAGGCCCACCCACAGAAGGCACCTGGTTTATCTTGTTTCTCTACAGCAGGGGCTATATATTTAGCCCATACCCTCTTTGTATGTTTGTCTCCTGTGGCTGGTAAGTACCCAAAGGCAAGCAGTGCAGATCAGTGTGACATATTCCTGGCTTCTCTTGAGAAACAGGATTTTCTGGCATCCCTGGAAATTAACTACTCAGATGAATACAGAGCCATAGAGGTAGATCTATGGTGCTAAGACCATAGATGGATGTGATCACATATGGATGTGATATCTCCTATCCCTCAAAATTAAACATGATCTTCTATGTGGTGAGGCTGGACATATATTATGGACTGCAGTCACACTTAAAATGTAGTTTACCTATTTAGGAAGGCTTTAGACTGCTTATACATGTAAAGAAGACAAACTGTCTTTTGCCTTGTCTCACTATGCTATGTTATTCTCCATTAGTACTCTAAATACAGTACAAAGAAGACTGTAAAACTGCTGCATTTCTGTCAAGTTCTTTATTCCTGAAAGATAACAATCTTTCCCCCAAACTTAGTTCTCCTTGTATATTTCCAGAATTTATGCATTTTTTTTTTTGCAGTCTTAAACTTAGTTACTTAGCTTTGAAATTAATTATTTTCAAATCTTTCCCTGTATGCAAAATGGTCGTTACTTTTGCATTAACACTGAAAACTCATGAGGGATATTATTCCTCCATTTAAGTTCTTTACAAATATCTCACTAAAT